>NC_045497.1:7703400-7955900 GCF_009650955.1 Corvus moneduloides
AGGAATACAATGGTGCATCCCATAAAAAAACCCCAAAGGTTATCTTTTTACAACTCAAAGGACTGCCCGATTTTTTAAAAAGAGGTTTTGAATTGAAGAAGGAGCTGCCAGGCACAGCTGTAGTGGTTTTAAATTAGTGGTTTAAGTGTTGTTTCATTAAAAAAAAAACAACCCTTTTTGCAGGTTTCTTTGGAAAATGGAAGATTTATAGTGTGGCACAAGGAAAGTGGGATGATAGAGGGGCTGGAAAAGGTGCTGGGAACAGGGTTGGGTGCTGGTGATGGTTTTTCTCAAATAAGATAGAAAGAGCTGCAAGAAAACTGGGTTTTTCCTTTGGAGCCCAGGTTAATGGCAGCCACATCCCAGCCGGCTCCCTGCAGCGTTGTTCTTCCCCATAGAGCATTCAGACTTATTTTCTGCACTTTCCTGTCTTTGACACAGCCTAAAAAAATTATATTTCTTAAATGAAAAGCAGTCTGATCCTGCTGATTCTGGGAGAGACAAAAACCAGCAGGGATTATAGCAGGAACAGCCCAAGTCTGGATTTCTCCAGCTCATGCAGCACAGGTGGGATATATACATATCCATATATATATATGTATGTATTTTATATATATATGTAATTGTATGCTAATATTCTCCTTTTTTCCCAATTTTCCTGGCAAAATGGAACCACCCACTGCCACACTGTAGTTTTAAAACACATTGGTTTTGATAGCAGGAGAGGAAAGGGATGAGGTGAGTGCGCAAGCGCGTTACCAGGCTGCGAGTGCTACACTGGCTTCTTTATAAAATAAAGGATAAAAAGCCCAACCCACCCTATTTCTGAAAACAGATGCATAGCACATGCCTGCGAGCAGCGTTTTGCTATTTCATGTCCCAGATTTCCTTCATTGTATCAGTGATTACAGCATCCTGCAGCCCTGTTTCCTGAAAATTACCGATTTTCACCCAGATTTGGCTTTGAGTGCATCAAGTTATATCTTTATTTTGCTGGAACGTCCACTAGAGCAGTGTGAGTGAGGTGTTTTATTAAAATAAAAACATGGATATTTTTCGAAGAGGTTATCCCCTTTGTCAAGGTGGATTATTGACCTCAGGGATTTATCACTGGTGTAAAGAAGTGAAGAAGGACGAGGAACAAATATATATAATATAATATAATAATATATCCCTTAATTCTCAGTGCGGCTAAACTTTTCCTCACAGCCAAACTGGGGAATATGCTTTAATCTCATTTATTGGATTGCTTCGTCTGAGTATGGATTTTTATTTTTTTTTTTTTTCCTGAAGCGATCGGGCTCTAGACGGGGAGTTAAGGACAAAGTGTTTCGTGAGGAAAAAGAGAAATCCCTGAAGAAAAAAGAAAAAACGAGGAGGAAAAGGAGGGTTTGGGCTGACAAAAGGCGGCGCCGGCCGGGGCTGCCCCTCAGGCGCTGCCCCCCCGGCGCTGCCCCCCCGCGCTCGCTTCACAAAATGGCCGCCCGGCGGGGCCGCAGGAGCGGCACTGAGGCGACAAAATGGCGGCGGGCGGAGAGCGGGGGGAACGACGGGCGAGGAGCGGCGGCGCGGTCGGAGCGGCACGGGCACGGCGGAGGGGCTCTGATCCTGTGTGAATCCCCTTCGGGCGGGCGGCGAAAGAGTTGTGGGTGAAACCTGACCTTCTTCTTCTTCTTCCCCATCCCTCCTGCCCTTTTCTCCTCGCCTCCTGTGAAAAAGGATGTGAAAATGGCCAGAAATGGCGCATTTTCATTCAGCCATGGCAGAGCCCCCGGTTCTCTCCCCTCACCTCAGGCCACCGCTGCCTCACCCCTACTCCCCCCCGGTCCCCCAGTGTTACCCTTAAAATGTTATTTTATCCCTCACAGCCAAAGGTTTTTGGCCCAGAATTGCGCTTTCCACACGCCACTCACCCTCCCCTTCATCATCACCACACGCACGCCCAAGGTGGGTAGTTTTATGCCTAATTCTCTGCGTTTCCACCGCTTTTGTCCTTTGCAGGGGTTGAAGCCGCCATCTCCCGCTCTCTTCACGGCATGGAAAATCCCCAAAAGTGCTTAGGGGAAAAAAAAAAAAAACCTAAACCACCAAGAAAAAAAAAAGTCCCAAACGCCCGAGGATTGATTTATCATCGGAGCCGGAGTGGTGTGGGAAGAAGCCATCGCTGCTCGCCTGCTCCCCACAACAGTTTGCCCGCCATTCGCTTAATTAAAATCATATATTGGTGTGATCAGACGTGGTAATACCATTTAAAAAAAACCCCAAATCCCGTAACATCCACACGCTCGTTGTTGGAGGCTGCAGCCAAGGTACCACGCTTTTTTTTTGTTTTAAATATTTTTTTTAATGTTGCATTACCCTTTTTTTCTGCATCACGGTGTTGTTACAGGCTATGACATTGCCTCTTATTTCTTAAAAGCTACGTCCCTAAAATACTGGGTTTTTTCTCATAGAATTGCAGATTTAGGCCTATACAGATGCTCTTTTATTTCAGCAGATACAGAAATACTTACATATATAAAAATATAAATATATAAATACTGCTATATAATTCATATTTTTATAGATATGTCCTTTTCCCAGGGATTACTTAGAATATAAAATAAGCCCACACACTTAAAAACTATAATTTAATTATATATAATCACTGTAACTTTGGTCCGTATATATCTTCGATTTTATATACATGTATTACCTTTGTTTTCCTCCATTGGTTTCCTACTACAATGTATCCTAAAAGCAGGAGAAAAAATGCCACCAAAAATAAAAATAAAAGAAGAAGAATAACAAAAACCAACCCATCTCTTTTTTCACAGTCCATGATGGAAGTTTGTGCCTGAATGTTTTTATTTGTTCCACAGAGATGTAGATTTTCCTTGGGAGATTTGGGAAGGATTATTTTTTAATGAAAAAGAGGAAAAAAAAGACACCCGGAAAAAACAAAAACAAAACAAACAGTGAAAAAGAAACAAAAAGGAAAAGAAGCACAACAAAACCAAACCGCAGTAAGTGAAGCTGCAAATGCAACCGAACAGTCCGGATCAGACAACTCATTGCACAAGAAAAGAGGATAAATGGAACTGCTATGGCCGGCTTTGCTGTAGATCCAGGAGGAGGGATCAGCTCCTTTATCCCACCATCTCGCGCTCCAAACACCACCATTTTTTTTCTTTTTTTTTTCTCTCTCTTTTTTTTTTTTTTTTTAATGTGCTTTGTTGGAGCGTTTTGTTTCCAGCCGAGGCGGCTGCACCACCCCCCGACCCGGGGCTGCCAGAGCCGCTCGGGGGCTTCACTTTTACAGAGATCTCTGTTTTTCCCCGGCCTTGTGCAATCCTCTCCCTTTTATTACAAGGGTTTTTTTTTCCTCTCCCCTCTGCGGCTGTAAAGGTTTCTCTCTCCAGCTTGGCTGCTTATTCCAGAAGTTTCCACGGGGGCGGAGAGCCCCCACTGCGGCGCCTTTGCCGCAGCGCCGGGCAGGAGGAGGAGGATGCGGAGGATGCACCACCTCTCCCTGGCTGGGAGCCTCATTCCAAGCCTCTCCCCCTTGCTCCATTCGCCCAGCCTTGAAAACAGAGCGCTGGGAGGTGTTTGCAACTTGGTGGGTTTTGGGGGCTTTTTTTATTTTTTTTTTTTCGAAATAAATGGAAAGCAGAGCTGTCGCTGATGGAGATGGATGAGGCAGGGCTGGCAGCGCCGCAGCCCTGCTCCGGCGTGGCCATGGCACCGATGGCATAAGTGACCTTTCCCAGGCACTGGGAGGGGGGATTCCCCCCCTGCCCCAGCATGCTCCTGCTCGGAATTCATTTTAAATAGCAGGAGTATTATTTTTTATTTTCTTTTCCCCCTCCCCTTTCTCCTTCACTGTTTTTTTTTTTTTTTTCTTTTCTGAAGCTTCCTCATGATCTTTTATTTTTGTCCTGTGTGTGTTTTGAATTGCGTTTTAAAATTGCCCAGCTGGAGACAAGGCTTGATTAGAGCTGGAACAATAGCTCCCTTTTATTAATAACGGGAAGGATTTACAATCGTACAGCACCTTCCTTGGAAAGCTTTCCAAACCATTTGCAAACACTCACAAATTTCAGATTGCGCAGCCCTTGGCTGTGAGGTGGGTAAGTATTTAAATGGTGCCACCACCCAAAATCACCTCGGTGGCAAACCTCCATTTCTGAGTGCTTAAAAAGATGACAAATTTGGTTTGGGTTTTTTTGGTGGGGGATGGTGGGGGGCTGGGGTGGGGTGGGGTGTGGGTCTGGCTAAAAGCTGTAACCTGAATCTGTAGATGCAGAGTATTTTCTGTGTCCTGGGAACTGGGCTGTTCTCCCTCCGACCACGCAGCTTTCCAGAGCTGAGCTGTGGATTTGCTGCATGTCAGTAAACATCTGCTTATGGATTTTTTAATTTTTTTTTTTTTTAATCCATTCCCTTTTTGCAGTCCCCAAGTGACCTCCTGCAGCGCTGCCTTCACTGTAGTTCCACCACAGCTTTGCACTGGAGCACTAATGTGTGTCCCTGCGAGCCAGAGTGACCTTGCTGGGGGGACTGGGCCCACCGAGTGATTCAGGTGCTCTGCTTTGATCCCAAATCCCTGTACCCTGTTTTTTTCCAGCACATCCCCTCACGCAGGGGGATGCTGCTGTTATGGGTTAAAGCTGTTTCATGCCTTATTTTTTTTTCCTCTGTGGTTTTTTTTTGGGGGGGGGTTTGTTTGCCTTTTTTTTTTTTTTTTTTTTTGGTCTTGTTGGTTTGGTTTGGTTTTTATTTCCAAGGGAAACAATGTATTGTTTATGTAACCCCCCTCCACAGCAGATCCCTACAAACCACGCAGGGATCCAGGAGTCACCCAGGCAGTGGGATCTGGCCTTGCCAGGAGCATGAGGGACAAGGCTCCAGCCATGTCTGCATGTGTCACACATGGGCCACACAAACCTGCAGTGTTCCTGTGGTTACTTCTGTCTGCAGAGCATGAGTGGGTCCCAGGGTTTCCCCTTCCCACTGCTTGCTGGTTCACAAAGGCTGATGCTTCTGGAAAAAGCTCTGCCTTGTGGCCTTTAAAATAAATAAATAAAGCGGCACTGCTGTGGATTAGTCATCCTTATTTTTGAAGGAAGCTGTTTGCCAGCGCTGTCCGTATCACGCATGTGCGTGTGAGATGGGAACTCCAGAAGGCTGGTAATGCGCTCTGCTCGCTGCTCCTTGGAGCTCAGCCAGCCGGGCTTCATTGAGCTGTTCCTGGCAGGTGGAAAAACCGACAGTCCAGCTTTCCAGACCTTTCCCTCCTTTTTTTTCAGCGCTGGAATCTGCATTGGCAGGTGTGCAAATGTGGAGACTGTAACAGCAGCAAGTGAGGATGGATGAGCTGTTTTCTGGGGTCACGTCCAACTCCAGAGAAGAAACCGTGGTGATTTATAATTTTTTTCTTGTCTCTGGTAGGTTTTACTCTGAGCTCCACTGTATCTTGTGAGAAGACTGAGTTTGACCCTTTTGGCTACTAAAAATGGTTGTGTTTTTAAACCTCGGTGCTTTTTCCCTTCCCTGTGGTCATGCAGAAGAGCAGGCAGTGCAATTAAACAGTACGGCAAAGGACAGCTCCCTCCCCCTTTCCCTTTCAAAAAATCCAGAGTTGTGTGTCTTGAACTGCTGCATAGGCAGAAAACATACAAAGCCCTTGTCAGCATTGTGCTGATGTGTGGCACATTAAAAAAAATACACACAAAAGGGGTGGGGAGAGCGGGTGCCTCCAGGGAGCAAAACTGTGGGGCCCCTTTCCCTCCAAGCCTACAGACCTACATGAGGTATTCTATTCCTCCTAATTTTGCTCTGGCAAAGGCAGTGGAGGTTGGAGGGAGTGTTGAACATCTTAAATTGTGTTGATGAAGATCAGGGTCCCCTTGAGTTATAGTTTTTTGTCTGAACTTTCTCCCGCGAGATGCAGCTGGTTTATTACTCCATTTCTCAAAGTCCTGCTCACTCGCCAGGAATAAGGAAAACGCTTCTTTACTGGGTGTCATTTCTTTTGTTGTGTTGCAAAGGTAATAAAAAGCACCTGGTGCTGGTCTCTCCCAGGTCACACATGACTTGGAGGCACAGCTTCCCGCAGTCATTAGTGCACAGGGAGTGCTGGTGGTCGTTAGCCACCCTTAATGAGGATATCAGCATCGAGATTCCATGGATGCCACTGGCTGACCAGGCCCTGGAGAAGCCCCTTAGGAGAAATGATTTCACTGACTGGTTGCTGGAGGGATTTCTAGCACAGCTACGACTTTATCCTTTTTTTTTGGCCAAAATTAAGCACAGGGTGAGGATGAGGTGGCCAGGCCAGATTTCATACCCTGCTCCCTGTGGTAGAGCTGGTGTGTGAACAGTGGCTGTAGCTCCTGTGCCTAAAGCCTTGTTTGGAATAAGCCAGTGTGGACAGGGATTTGGATTTTATTCCCTCATTAGGGCTGTGATGGTTTGGAGATACACCTTGTACTCTTCATAGGCCTTTGCTGGCAGGGAAGTTTGGAGGAGCAAGAAGCTGCCTGTTGGGATGATTCCACATTTTTCAGGCTGGCACACCCTGTGGGACTCTAAATTACTTTCCTTTGGCAGTTTAGGATAAACGAGTGAGAATTGCCTTCTGAATGCTGAACTTTTACCACCCTGAAGAGTTACTCGAGCTACATATGTGATATTTCCAAGCTAAACAAAACCTGAATTTCCAGTGCCAAAGAGCCATACAAACCTCCACTCCTCTGTACAGGAGAAAACCACGGTCCTCCAAACTTTGCTCTTAGCCCAAAGAGTTAAAAAAATGCAGTTTGAGATCTGCAGAGGTGAAAATAAAAGCCAAAGGCAGACGAGAAACTTCTCCCGTGCCGTGTTGGAGGAGAGGCTTTCGAGCGCAGCAGGTGTCAATGCGCAAACATTTCTCTTTGTGCTTTCTCTGGAGTGAAGGAGTGAGAACTCCACAGACATGGGGTTGCTCCTCTTAATTTAAACACCCTCATGTTGCTGCGGTATCAAAATGGTGTTTGATGAAACCAAAGCTCAGATGGTGGTGGCTCAGTGGTTTTTTTGTGCTGGGTGTGCTGATCAGTCCAATGTGGAATGTGGGAAGAGCAGCCTGTAGTTTGCAGGTTTGGACTGTGGGGTTTGTGCTAAAGCCTTGTCCTGTAACATTTCCAGTGTAATTTCTGAGATTTTTTTAACCCATTGCACACAGGAAAAAAATCACATCTGGATGTAGAGTTAGAACAACAATTAGGTGTTAAAAATGGCAAAGTATAGGATTCAGTGATCTCACCAGGCCTAGGGGATTTATATCCTTTGCAGTTGTCCTGTTTGGGTATCAAATCACATGGAACTAGGGATTTTTTATGTTTGTTTTCTTTGGTTTTCCCTTAAAATGCAATCTTTTGCAGCCTGGAAGGCCACAGTCCTGTCTAGTGATGAAAGCCCTGTGTTTGGGTAGAACCCTTGTGAGGTGAGCAGACACAGCTCTCTGGCATGTGGCTGTACAGGAGTTTGAGGGCAAGGGAAGGCAGGGCAGAAGCTGGCACTGTGATATTCCTATTTTTTCCCAACAACAGGCTAAAAAAAGGTGTTATTTCTAATATATCTACCACACCATAAGCGAGAGTAAACTCTTGTGCAGTCCTATGTCGGCATATGGGTTTTGGTTGTGTGGCTCAGCCATCACACTGGGCTCTGCTGCTGAAGAAACCTCTGGTTCTTTGTAGTAAGGAATTTTAAAAACAGAAATGTGCTTTTATATAGAGATAAAAATGGGTTCAGTGTCAACTGAAGTCCAGGGGCCCCTGTATATTGGGGCTGTGGGATGTGACTGGTGCTAAGCCACTGGCTAAAATGGTGGCATGTTGTGGCAGCTCCCATCCCTGGCACTGTGGATAACAACACCACAGGGAAGAGCATTGGAAAATAAATTACTAAATTCTGCGTTTCAAAAATGTGAAGGGAGTTTTCTGCACAGAGTCATCTTATCAGGAAGATCTGGAGCACTAACCCTCAAAAAGAACTGAAATCAAGAGCTTTATTAATATAAATCTGTGCTTTGTGTTGTTTAAGGCTCCAGAACCCGGCTCCGTGCTCCAAGCGTTTTCAGCCCCTAAGCCAATAACCTCTTGGCAACAAATGGGCCTAAATATCAAACAGCACCAATTCCTTCTTGGAGAAAATGAGCATAAAGCAGAATGGGTAAGCAATAAAATTAGGCCAGTAATTCAGGCTGGCTTAAAAAGGAGATAAAAGCCTAGCTGCAAATTTGATACTCAGCTGCCATAGTGTTCTTTTAATAAATACAATCAATGAGCAGGGAAGGCACATAAATACATTTTACCCTGACAAGATGGTGGCTGATGGAGCTGGTGTGCTCAAACAAAGGAACACTCTGATTGTTTCTTGGGGCTCTTTGCTGGGAAACCTCCTGCTTTTCTACAAAAAGCAAAGAAACTGGCTGTGCACTGGTGGTGGGGATAATCCTTGTGTGCCTGCTCGGATCCCTGTGAATCCTGGTTGATGTAGCCAGGGAGAGGTGTAATGTCTGCCTTTCCCAGTGCAACACACAGAGATGTTGCTGAGCCAGACATGAGGGTAGGAAGTTATGGCCTGAGCAAACAGAGCCCTGGTTGCTGTCCTTGTTCGGTATCTAATCTTTGCTTTTTGAAATGTTTGGTGAGCCGTCTTGGCAATGCGTGGCAGCTCCGCTGCTTGGGAAAGGTGCAGTGTTCAAAATGGATAAACCTGCCTTTTGAAGCATTGTGCCTGCCCACTTCTATTTATTGCTGTTTCCTCTTCAAAAAGTGGCTGCTGTGTGGACCCCAAGGATGTTTTCTGCTTCTCCTGCCCCCTTTTTTTTTTCCTTCAAACTGGAGAGCTGCTAACTTTATTAGCGCCTTATATGGCAGCCCCATTTTCTCACGCCTTTAATGGCTCTTTTGATGTGTCCTGTTCTTGCCTTGCTTTTCCTGACATGAACATGGTGTTCAAGCTGAGATGGGTTTATAACCTTCTCCCTCACTAATAAATGGCCTGGCACTTTAATCCTCTCCAAGCACCGATAAGAAACACTGAGATGTTTTAACTGTGGGGTTGGCTGAGATGTCCAGAGATAGCTGGGCTCTCGGCTACACCCTCCCAGGAGTAATTTAAATTGTTCCTTGCAGTGTGTATCCCAAAGGCTGAGGGCCATCGGGTCATGGAGAACAGCTCAAGTCCCCTTCTCCTCAGCTGTTTGGCCCCTGGGAAGGGCAGCACACAGGGCAGTGCATCCGTGTTTCACCCCTGGGTGATTGTCATGCTGTCACTCATGGCAGGACACTGGGCTGGCACAAACGTGTGTCCGTTCTACAGACACAGGGATGGTGTTGGTCTTTCATCACAGCCCCTCTGGCCTGCTGAGGGGAGGGTTATACCTGCTCTGGTCTCCAGCCTCAGTCTGTGTTCTTTGAAATCTTCGACTGAGCTGGAGGGATCTGGTTACAGCAGCATCGCTGGTGCGGCCGCAACTGGGAACAGTTTCCCTGCAAAGCACTTGAAGAGTATTGGGATGGTCCAGAGCTTTGTTTTGCGTCACCAGCTGGCCTTTGTGCTCCTCTTCCAGCTGGCTGTTGTGTACATGGAACCCTCCTGGCACTCGTCTCAACCCTCTCCTGTCAACAGTCGATGGCTTTGTTTGCGACAGCTCCCAGCCCCTGCATGTCCTGTGAGATGCCTGGGTGACAGCAGTGACTCCGTGTGAGATTCCCTGGAAGGACCTGGGAGCTGGTATGGTTTCCTCATGTCCCTCAGAGGTGCCACCTCAGCAAGGAGGAAGAACAATTGGAATTGCAGTTGCAGCAAGTGCACTCCATCAGAGAGGGAGAATTCGTCATGGAGAAGTTGTTTGATTTTTTGGCGGTCTTGTTTTGGGTTTTTCCTCTCCAAAATGGAGAGCCCGTTAAAGGCAGAGACACGTAGGAACTGCTCCTTGGGCTTCCCACCAGGTAAAATGGAAAGCTGAGCCCAATTCCACGCTGGAAGCACCAGTGAAGCGTGTTGGCAGCACATTTTCTCGTGCACACGTGGCTCCATCACGTTTCAAATAATAGATGGTTTGCGTGCAAGGAGGTGTTGGGATTTTTAATTAATTAGTAGATCCCAGTTTGGCAGAGCCCATCATCACTGGGGAAACTGAGGCATGGCGCTGCCAAAGGATGGGCTCACAGCCACTGGAGTTGGGGACAAGGCTCGGGGCCACCGCAGATCGAGTCCACGTGCGTCAGAGATCTGATTAAATCAAGAGATTTGCACGTTTGTTAAGCCACTACAGCTCAGTGACTTTGACCAGTAGCGAGGTGGACTTGTTGCCAGAAGGTTACGGTATCCGGCCAGACTGGGTGGCAAAAGGCAGCTCTGACAAACAAAACGTGGGTTTGATCAATACCAAAACGCCATCAGGAGACTTTGGCCATGGAAAATACTGAACTATGGGTTTGCTGTGTGGTGAAAGCAGTGAAGGTTTCAAACACCAACACTCGTGGCTGTGGGTGTGTGTTTTATCCTGACCTCAAGCTGCTCGGAGTCTCACAGTGGGAACCGGTTGGGCATTTTCCTTTTAGGACATAAGTGTTTTTATCAGTGCAGTGGCATGTTTTGAAAAGGAAAGAAGATCTTGTTGGTTCAAAAGTGTCTAGTCCTGTGTTGCAGAGCTGGCGTGTAACAGGTCAGGCAACTAGAGATGGGTGATATTGGCAATTTCTTCACCCCATGTTAATTAACGAGCTCTGCCAACCCCCGTGGGGGAGCGGGAGGGAGTTTCTCGTGTGTGGTTTTCAAGGCAACGTGGTCTCTGTTCTGTTGGAGGAAGTGCCTCAGGACAACGCGGCCACCCGATTTGGTGGAGGAAGCGTCTCAGGGTGACACATCGTCCCTGTTTCGGCAGACGGAAGCATTTGGAGCAGCCGGGGGGATTTGGTGACCCCCCTGCAGCCCCCCGGGGGGTTCCTGTTGCTCTGACCTTTGGAGCCATTAGAGGTACCAGAGCGCAGGGCCCTTGCTGCCACCACCTCAATCAATTTTTCACTTGCCTGTCTGGTGGGCACGGCCTGGGTGTGCACTCACCTGGGGATGAAGGTAGTTTGTGGCCCAGGATTTTGAAATCCTTATGGTATTTAGGGGAGCTGTAGGTTTGGAGGTCAGCAGGGGCCCCTGGCTGGGTGAAGCCCCTTTGAGCTGTGCCAGTGGGACCTTGCCCTTGCAGGGCAACCCATTCTGTCTCTCACAGCCCCCCATTACAACTCCCCCAGCCCAGCATTACGAGTGTCCCAGTGCCCCGTTTCTCACAGCCCCCCATCACAACTCTCACAGCCCCACTACAATTTTTAAGCCCCCTGTAATGATCCTCACAGCCCCCCAATGCGACTCAGAACCCCCCGTTATGTCTGAGTCTCTCATTAACTCGCACAATCCCAAATCCCTCATCCCCCCGTTTCTCACACCCCCATAGCCCCCGCCCGCCCCGCGCACGCGCAGTCCCGCCCCGCCCCCCCGGCACGGGGCGTTGCGCGCTCTCGCCCCGCCCCCTCCGCCAGCCCCGCGGCGCGCGCCCCGGGGCGCAGTGCGCCTGCGCGGGGGCCCCCGTGTGGCGCTGCGCGAGGCGCGGGCAAGGGAAGGGAAAAGGGAAGGGGAGGGGGGGAGAGCGAGCGAGCGAGCGCGGCCGGGCCGGCGGAGCAGCGGGAGCGCGGGGGGGGGGGAGGAGGAGGAGGCGGCGGCGGGGGCGCCGCGCTGCCGCTGCCGGAGGAGGAGCAGGAGGAGGCAGCGGGAGCGAGCGAGCGGGCTGCGCGGCGGGGGGAGCCGGCGAGGGAGCGCAGCCGCGGCGGAGAGCGAGCCCGGCGCCCGGCAGCCGGCCCGGCGGGCAGGGGGCCCCCCCGGCGGGGATGGTGCGGTCCGGCGGCCGGTGGCGCTGAGGGCGGCCGGGCCCCGCGGCGGAAGGGGCGGAGGGCGAGGCGGAGGCGGCGGCGGGCGGCGAGCGGCGGCCGGCGGCGCGGCGCGGGGGCAGGCGGCGGCCGGGAGCCGGGGCACGGGCGGCGGGCTCGCCCCGCGCCGCGCAGCATGGTCCGGGAAACCAGGCACCTCTGGGTGGGCAATCTGCCGGAGAACGTTCGCGAGGAGAAGATCATCGAGCACTTCAAGCGGTGAGTGGGGAGCGGCGAGGGGGGCCCGTCCTGCCCGATCCGCGGTGTGGGGAAAAACGAGGGGAAAAACGTGGGAAAGGGGGGGAGGAGTGCGCAGGGACGGCGGTTCCCGTGGAGAGGAGGAGGAAAACAGCGCTGTAAATAACCCGCGCCATGGCGGGATCGGCGGCGCGGCCGGAGCGGGGAAATACAAAAATGGCTAAAAATGGACCCGAAACGACGGAGCAGCAGCGAGTGGGGCTCGGCGGTCAGCACGGAGCGGATCCCATGCCGAGGATGTCGGGAGGCAGCGCTGAGCCTGGCCGACGTGTTTTCCATTCCTTTTTTTTTTTTTTTTTTTTAAATTATTCAACGCTCGGACTTTTTTCTGTTTATTTTCGCCCATTTCACTGCGTTTCCCTCCCACCTGGAGCTGTGGAGGATGCTGCGTGTCCTCCCGAGGTGCAGCGAGCTGTGGGAACCGAAGCGCCTGCAGCTGCGAAAACGTGACTCTGGGGAAAAAAAAAAAAAAATCACACAAACCCACGGAGAAAACACAGGATCCTGCACGCGGGAAGCGCTCTGGACTCCTTATATCGTGCTGGGTTGTTTTTTCCTTTTCTTTTCTTTTCTTTTTTTTTTTTTTTTGTTGTTGCATAGGTTAATCCCACTCATAAGGAAGTAGTAGCTGTTTGCATGGTTGTGTTTTTTTCCTCCTCCCTCTGTCTTTCCCTGCGAGGAGGAGGAGGAAGAGGCTTTTCCCCCGCCGCCTCAGCAACACCTTTTTCCTGTGGAAATGCTCTCAGGTTGATGCACCGCACGCTGGAAGCTGTTTTTTATGAAGAAAAAGAGAGTAATGAGCCCTGCTCAGCTCGTGGCCCCTCCAGGCGCTTTGCTTTAATCCCACCACCAGCAGAAAAAAAATGGATTTTGAAGCTTCCTTTAATCTTCCCGTGCTGGAAAAATGATGGAGCGTCCTTAATAATGAGTCACCATGGGAAAAATAGATGCGGTGACACCGAGGGGGAAAAAGGAAGGTTCCGGCGCCTCTTCCCTGGCTTCTGGTCGTCTGTTGTGGAAGGACTGAGGGTCTGGCATCCCCCTCCATCCTCCTGGCCCGAGCTGCTGCAGCAGCCAAATCCCATCTCCGCATCCTCCTCGCTCTGAAATTGCCCTGTTTTAATCGAGCTGCTTCTTTTTTCACCATTATTATCCCCCTGAGCCCAGAATTCGCCGCTTGGTCCGTGCCAACGCGCAGGATGGTGGATGTGTATCCAGGGTGGTTTGTCGTGTCCCTCAGTCCGGGTTACGTGACCCAGTGCTGTACAAAGCCAGGTTTTGGGGGAAAAAGCTCGCTCTAGGGTTACTTGGTTAATTCCAGCCGTAACTAGCTGAGGGAATAGGCACTCCATAGTGGAAATCTGACATTCCTGGGTTTTATTTTGTCCAGTCCCACTCCTTTTATAATATGTATTAAAGCAGGGAAAAAGTTGCTATGGTAGTGTTGCTTGGAGATGGATGGGAAAAATGGCAGGCGCTGAATTAATTACCTTTTTTTGGTTGTTTTCACCTCGGCAAGTTGCGATCGGAGGTTTGGGAAGGAGATTTGTAGCCAGGCATTTCTCCCTGTTTTTCCAGCGTGATTTTTGCCCGGGATTTGTGTGTTTGGGTGAGGCTGATCTCACGCCAGTAAACACAGTTAAAACACGCTTCAGCCCTTTGGCTGCAGGTACTAAGCTGGGGGGAGGGAGTGACACGCCGCCTCCGAATGCTGCTGGGGTGTAACCACTGGAATATTTGTGGCTGGAAAAGGGGTGAGGGGGTGAGCGCGGAGCCGGGTCCGAGGCTCGGTGTGTAGGTGCTGTAGGTGGACAATGGAGCAAGGCTTCCTTTGTATGTCCGTGCTCGCCTGGGGGAAGGGACACGCGCTGCACAAGGATTGCACGGCGTGGTGGGTTTATCCAGAGGGAAGGAAAGCGGCTGCCCGGCCATGGAGGTGGGATGGGGAAGGCTCCCTCCTTGGAAAGGACTCTGCAGCTGGGAGAGAAAGTCTTTTCGGATGGAGCGGGGCTTGGCAGAGCCCAGTTCCCACCCATCCCCCAGCCTGGGAATAGGGCGAAGCGCGTGCGGGGAGGCTGAGCCATGGGAGCCATGGGAGCGGGGCAGGGTTTGGGGGAAATACCGCCTAAAATCTCAACTGGACTGCGGCCGGGAATCGCCTTACCCCCGGAGCCTCTGTGCCACTCACCGGGGTGTTTGTTTTCCCACTCTGCTTGGGAAATACTGTCCTTCCCAGATGGAAGCCCGTTCGCAGGGCTGTTGCAGTCTCTGCTGGGGGCGAGTTTGAGAAACAACCACCTTGTTTCCAAAGAAGAAAAATTCAGAGAAAGCTCCTAAAACTTACAACCCGGCGGGAGCGCGAAGGGTTTTTCCCCCCTTCACTTAACCATGGACTGTGGGAACCTTGCTTGGCTTTGCAGCCTCACAAGGAATTCTTTTAAGGGATGAATTAAGAATTTTGAAGAAATATATGTTTTTATTCTTTTTCCCCAAATGCTTCTGATCGGTTTGTTTAGTTTAGTTAGGTGAATGGAAATAACACTCCCTGCTGTGAATTCTTCTCTCAAATTAGAGAATACTGAAGCTGGTCTCAAGAAGCACTCTCTTACACGAGCAGTGCTATTTTTTTCCTCAGAAGCCCTTTTTAAAATCTGTTTCCTTGATATTGAAGGGGATTGCAAAGGAGAGATTTTCCATGCATTTAAATACATTGAAATTGTGTTTCAGTTTCTTAGCCAAATACTCCCTTTTTAAAAACTTTTTGCTCTATATTTCCTTTCAACTGAGCTATTTAGGACCCTGAAATAGAAAAGCAACCAGTGCCAGGATTGGAGATCCACTGTTGAGGTGGAATAAGTAACAAATCTGAGTTAGGATCTGGGAGATGTGAGCTCGGGGAAGTGGTGGGAGCAGTGGTTTGGGTTCACCTAATTAATGCTGGAAAAAAACCCGTCGTTCACCATCACTGAAACAGATGCTCGGCAGCTTGCAGAACAAGGCGACTAAATATAGTAACAGTTGTCCCCAACACAAGTGCTACCCTTCCATATTTTTTTTCCTCCCTGTGTTTTCTTCCAGTTATCTGAAAGAACATGGCTTTGTCCCTTTATTGGCCTTTTAAAGGGAAAAGATGTGTAAAAGCCTCCTAATGATGGACCATGTGACTGTCGTGTGCAATCTCCTGTGCTGGGGGAGAATGAAGGCATTCACAGTGGCAACCAAGTCCAGGAGAAACCCTGGATTTCAGGAAACAGATGTGCTCCCTGAAAATCAACTGAAATACATTGCAGATCAGGGCAATCTTGGAGGCGATGAGTAACTTCTCAGGGTTTTTTTGGGGTGGGAAATAGGCTTTGTGTGGCTTAGCCATGTTCCAGTGTCTGTCTCTCAGGAGATGCTTTGGATACCTCCTGGAGAAGTGGCTGGCATTTAAACACAACTGTGAAAAACCTACCACGACAGCGAGTGTCTGTTTGTTTTTAGTAACTGCTAGAGAATATTTGGTCAGTTTGTGAGGAAAGGCTGGGAGTGTAAATTCAGCCTAGGAGGGTGGAATCTGTTCCTTCTGCTCTGTGTCACCACTGTGGACTGAGGTGGTGTAGGGGAATTTTGGTAGCTCTGGTGCAGGCTGTGACCTGGCAAGAGCGGTGATGGCTGCTGCTGGTGTGGAACACTTGGAGGAAAAACTTGCCACGTCAAGGTCTTGCAGTGCCCTTCCACAGGAACTGGCTTGAGTTTTCTAGTAAAGCTCTTAAATGGGTTCTGTTGGGGTCCCTCCCCTGCCGTGTAGCCCTGGGGAGGGACCCCAACAGGGTTCCCTGGCTTTTTTTGGTGGTCATTGATTAATAAGTCCTTGGATATCACTTGGGATGCAAACACAGGAATGTTTATCCTAACTCAGTTCAGCCTGTATAGATCCAGGTATATTTCTATTGTAGGAAAATACAGAAGTAAGGCCACAGAAGGAACTGTTCCTGTTTTGTCTCTCGATTTGTGTCACTTTAGGTATTTTCACAGATGAGGTACTGCCCTTTCCAGCTCAGAGCTGTAAAGGAGGGAGAGGGTAGAGTTTATGCCTGTGCTTTACTGGAGTGATGTCTGGAATAATGGGCAGCATCAGAACTTGTTTGTGCTGGTTTTATAAACACTTCCAGTAATGTAATCCAGAGACCATGGTAGGATGTTTGGTCAGGAGATTGGGCAGGGGGATTAAAAGAATTGCCCAGAATCATAAGGGGAGTACATGAGGTGAGTTCTTCCACTTGGTTCCAGTGAGAGTCCACCTTGTGCAGGGCGTAGGTTGGTCAGTCAGGTGGCTCTTTGGGGTTCTGGTGGTGCTGGTTCTGGTGGTGGTTTTCCATTAGGTCTGTAATAATTCTATTCCTAATACTGGTCCACAAGAGCCATAAAGCAGCGCAGGCATCACCTCGGTGGCATCCCGGTGCGTTACCCAGTGGTGTCTGTCTGCAGCTGCCTCCTGGTTCCCCCAGGCCGAGTCACGG
Organism: Corvus moneduloides; assembly: GCF_009650955.1. Lineage (NCBI taxonomy): Eukaryota > Metazoa > Chordata > Aves > Passeriformes > Corvidae > Corvus > Corvus moneduloides. Next base: position 7,720,115 of record NC_045497.1, read on the forward strand.
AGGTGGGTCCTGAGCAGGCTGAGATCCATGGCCGCTCAGGATTCTGCTCTTTGCCTGCGCTTGAGGTGGCAGCTGGTTGACGCCACACTGGCCGAGGAAATGGCTGGGTAATTATTTCAAAGAAACTTAATGAAAAGCCACAAAGAGTGTAGATTTGGACTAAGCTTCTGTCAAGTGGTTTTATACACTGAGCTGTGGTAGAAAGATAAGTTGATGTCACTTGGTCACAAAATTCTGTCATCTGCTGAGCCTGGCTGGCATTGTTTCTTCTCTGAAGTTTCTTCAAAGGTCCAGGCTGCATTTAGTTGTGATTATTTGTGATTTGATGTGAACAGCTTCTATTGTCGCTGAGCCGCTCAAGAGTGATGTTGGCTTTTGGTATTTCTTGCCCTTATTGTAAATTCCTTTGGTACAACAATAAAATAATCCCTTCAGAGTACAAGAAAACAGATTCACATGTTGAGAATTTACCAGTCCAGCGAGGCAAACAAAGGTATTAAATCCATTCATCAGGTCAGAACAGGAGATGAATAAAGGCTTAAATTCACTTTGTGATAACCTCGTTGACTGTTTTTTTATTCCTCCTTGCTTTTCATAGGCCAGAAAGTCATGCCAAGTTTCCTGGCAAATGACCTTATTGACGTCTTAAGGTGTGTCCAAAATTAGGTCCTTGTCTTTGCTGAGGGCGAAGAGGCACTCACTGGCTTTCCATAAAAAAGGAAGTAAATATCCAGATTAGTAGAAGGCAGTTGCAGATGTTGGATGAGGTGATGAGTCAGGGTGGACCTGGGGCTCCTCGGGAGCTTTGTTTTTGTGAGCTGATGTGTCATAGCTGCAGCTTGTCTTGCTGTTGTAGTGGTTTCACGCTGCTGTTGGGTTGTGAGGAAGAGGAGGAGATGCCCTTTTGCATGTGAAGGGCACATCAGAAATAGCAAACACTGAAACAGTCTTCTGAGGATGTTTGCAAAGGGGTAGAACTGAGGGTCAGCCCTCCTGGCTGCTTTTAGGCTGCTGAAGGTTTTGGGAGAGTTGCTGGATGTGAGTTGTGGAGCTGCCAGTGGGTTAGATACACTCTGGATTTGTAGCTACCAAAAATAAGAACCAGTGAGATATTTCACTTGTGTTTTTATTAAGTTCATTGAACTTGCTGAGGTCTGAGAATGCCCTGAAACTGAAGACTGCAAGAACAAACATTCCTAAACAATGAACTGAGGAATAAACTAGAAAAACAATTGCTCTCCATAATAAGATTTGGAGTTTAGCTGCATCTTCGGCATGCTGATTTAGGAATCTTGTGGGAGGAACAGGAACCTGAGGATGGAAATTCACTGTGTACAACCAGCCTTGCTGCTTTCCTTTGCTCAAGTCTTTGACTCCTTGGACAGTTAATGAAAATCAGACAGAAGTTGCCTTCTTCATCACCCAGGCTACAAGTCAGCAGTGTTTCCCACCTGGTGATTGTATGCACACACTCATATGGAGGTTTCACCTTTCTGCCTGGGGAGTAGTGGCAGTTCAGATCTCCTGAAACCCATCTCCATCACTGCTCTGCGGCAACGCCTTCAGAGGTGATGAAGGCTTCTGGACCATGAATAAAACACAGCAACTGCTTTGGTTTGTGCATTTCCATAGTTATTGTTTAACCTGCTGACACTCTGTAATCGTCTCCTGCAATCTGTAAAATCCTGCAGTGTGAAGATAACATCCTTCAGTAAAAGAATAAACATTGTTCCAGGCTTTTCATAAATACGCCAGATAGATCTAGGGCCTGCTGCAGTCTGATCTGTCAGGAAAGACTGAAGGCAGCACCTCTGAATTTGGTGGAAACAACATCCTTCCTGGGATGGATTTTTTGGAAGTGCGTTCTGTAGCTGTTGTGTGTGGCTGGCTCTGGGCTAGAGTTTGTGTGTCTGTGCCTTGTGCGAGGTCCAGACCTTCGTGGTGACTTGGGTGAGAAGGAGCAGAGTTTGGATGTGAAAAGAACATCAATTTTCTGCTCAGACAAACTGATCGTGGGAGGAGAGCAGCAGTCTGTCGCAACAACCGTGTTCTGGTTAAAGGCTTGGACATTTTTAAGAACAAAAGGGAGCTTTTTTTGCTTCCTTTCTCTTCCTCTTTTTAATTAGATTCAGCAACTTAAAACTGAAAGTACTTTTTTGTATAAGCGCACTTAGATCTGGAGCATGGGCTTCCGCATCTGATCAGAATGCCCTGAGCGTGCTCTCATCTCTCCCCTGAAAAGCCAGAGAAGTCCAAATGTCTCTGGAAGGAGGGTGAATGGATGATCTGCAGGGCTGTCTGGTGGATACTGCTGGTGAGATAGTTTTGACCTGTGTGTGTTCCTCTTGGATGCCCCTCTGTCCAAATGGAAGAGCTTCCATGTCTTTTATTATTCCCAGTGAGGTAGGAAATGAGAGCTGTGTTCAGACCAAGTTCCTGTCACAGAGGTGGTCAGGTACCCAGTCAGAGCTGGATTTGAAATGATCTTTTGGCTCAACAAAAAGAACAGCCAGATTGTAAATGATTTTATTTAAGCAAGTAGTGAATCACCTGCAGTTTTTCTTCAGGAAAAAACTGAGCTGGTTGTGTTTGCTATCCATGGGATTCATTGAGAGTAACTTGGTGTCCCTGTCACAGCTTTCCCTGACTGTGTCTTTGGTGAGGTGTTCATCGCTTCCGCCTGGCACAAAGCTCCGCGCCGTGGTCCATCTGCTCCTGCCTCTGGGTGAATACCTCCCGTCCTCATTAACAGTGATGGCTGCCAAGGAGATCACAGAGGCTCGTTTAAATGTCCCTCTTTAAGCTCTCTGTGGCAGCTGCGGGTGACCTGTAATAGTTAATAGGGCAAAATAAGAAAAATAAATTGCCAAGTCGTAGGTTTAAAGAAGTCATCTTTGGAGGGGAAAGAAGTCTTCCGGCCTCATTAGCATCCTAACTGTGAGGGGAATAAAAGCTCAGGGCAGATGAGTATCTCCCTTGTATACGTAATCAACATCTGATTTAATTTCACGGGATCTGTGAGATGCTGCTCTTAGGAAGGCAGCTGGATATGCATCCAGACAGCCAATGGCCAGCACAGTCACTGCCTTGTAATCAAAGTCTCAATAAACCTTTGGGCTTTTTGTTAACTCTGAACCAACTTCTTGGAAGAATTAGTACCAGTGAAGCTTTGCCACATTTAAAAAATAAAAGTGGCTTCAAGATTGATGTTGGTAGATGATAACGCTGGTTGTGGGTACGGTGAGATACACCAGTTTTTTGGCAGCAGTTGAGCTCAGGAAGCATCTTTTCCTCTGCATCCTCTCAGAGTTAACAGCCCCTGGGTTGCCTGCAGTTCATGCTCTTGCCTGGCTTGTGTCAGTCTGATTTGAAACTTAGAGGTGAAGCTGATCACTGAAATGGCATAAAATGAGGGAGCAGCTTTCCCAGCAGTTGTGTTGGTGTATCTGGTTGTGTGGTGTATCCTTGAACCCCAGGAGGAGCCCTCTTGGTCTGGTAGTACATGTTCATCTCCAGATAGAGCTCTGCTCAAGTCTTTGGTGTGGTGAGGCCTGCTTTAAGTCAGCTCGTAAAGCTGAGGTGTGAAACCTTGCCTGTTGTTGCGATGAAACTCAAGTTTCCAGCTCAGCTTTGCAAAACCTAGACTTTAAGTTGCACTAAAAGAAAAGCCATTAAAGTGTGGCTGGTTCAGGAGCTTGGCTCTGGAAAGTCCCAGGCTCTCGCCTATGGAGAAAGTGCCTGGAGCGCAGGTAGTCACTGCAGACACAACACACCCAAGTGTGTACCAGGCTCTTGCCGGGTGCTTGTCAGTGGGGAATATTATTTTCCTTGGGCTGACACCTGGCTCATGCCAAGGACTGTGCTGCCAGTTGGTTTAGTCACAGTGACAAGCACTTTCTCCAGGGCGATGGAAGCGGTGAGTCATGAAGCAACGAAGTAACATTTGCAGATCTGTGTTTGGTGACTGGCTGGTGTGGCAGAGCGGGAGTGGCTGGACTGGCTGGATTTCCTCCCTGGTGTCAAGATCATAACCTCTTAGCATTGGTGAGCTTTCGTGGTTAGGGATTTGACTGAGAGTCCTTGGATTTCCATCAGAAATGAATTTCAAGTTGTTGAACCTATGGGCTAAACTGAAGCCGGTCACTTGTTCAAACCCAGATTAAGTTTGAGGGGGAAGAGCAGTTCCATCATTTGAGGTGGTCTCAGACTGCAGACAGATAAACTTTTCTTTTCTTCTGAAGTACCATTTTCTGGAAAGCATACAAAACCTTGGAGAAGAGGTTGTAAATGTCTGTTACTGGAGAAGTCTGAACCAGTGAGGACCATGACTTCAGAGCTTTAAGATGATCCACATTTCAAGTGCTCTGCAGCATGGCAGGGAGACCATAATGTTGTGACTCTGCATTTTCCTCCATCTGCTGCCGAATACATGCAAAGCAGAGCTTGGAGAAGCAAAAGTGAGATGGGGAATTACCCTTTCATGTAAGAATGAAAAACCTTGATTAATCAAGAGATTCCCCTACAGTTGCGATGCAGCGTGTTCTTAACATCAAATCCAAACAAATCCTAAAATCAGTCACGCAAAAGAACAGGCTTGAGCAATTCCCCTGCAGAAAGCATTGAATGTAGCCTATCACCGCTGGTGTTTTTGAAGCAAATCTGCAGATTATGCTTTAAGCTGGAAGAAAAAAAATGCCCTGGAGATGGAATTCGGCTAGGCTCTGTGTCTAGCGTGTAGGAACGTGACAGTGCGCATCTGTGTAGGCTGGGGATAAAGAATCACAACTCGTCGTGCTTGAGACAACACAGCTGAACATGCAGAGTTCCTACATATTTCTGTAACCTTACCATGCTTCTACAAATAGTGGTATTTACTCTGATCTACTTGGAGAGCAAGACTGAGGTATTCCTGCCATGTGTATATATATCTTCCCTAATCAATTTTGAACCCATTTGCCAGTTTCAGATAAACCTGAGGGCGAAGGGGATATTCAGTCTCAGAGACACAACGTTCCTTTGAGTTTTGTGAAAACAAGCGGTTTTAATAGAGCAGAGAGACCTGATTAGTGGCCCCATGGAGAGAAAAGCTGCAGTGAGAGCACAGCCCTTATTAGACATTAAAGAATCCACATGGGAGAGAGGTGTTCCTGACCGTGGGAAAAGCTGCAGTGGGAACTGGCAGTTATTGGATGCCAGAGAATTCGACCTCAAGACATGCATCCGTAAGAAATGAGTCTTCATTAGTTCTGCTCACAAAGCCACTTTGATTTTTTTTTTTTTTAAATAATACATATACCAATAAGGTAGGGGTGCTTCCATGCTTTTCCTTAACTGTTTCATACCAACAACTAGGAAAAGTTCCTTAGGAAGAGGCTTTCTCTGTTCTGGCTGGCTGAGGTGGCCGTGCCTTGTCCGGTTACCGCTGGCAGCTGTAAGTGGCTGATGTTGTGTTGAGCCCTTCGCTCCAGCACGGTCGAGCTGTAGCTGGGCTGATGCAATGCTGGGTTCTCCTGACACTGCCAGCAGCAGAACTGCTGACTGGGTGAGGAGGATATTAAATGTAGCCCAGTGAGATGTTGCTTGGAGTGCCAGGAGGTGTTTTTATTCATCCAGCTTCATGTAATCCCCATGTCCAAGGCATGGGTTCAGCTCCCCCGCCCTTGTCTTCGCCCTGGTTTGAAAGGTCGCTAGGACTTTTCCTGGGGGCTGTTCTGTGTCCTGGGGGTCTTGCAGTGGAACTGGTCAATATTTTAAGGAATGGATGCACGTGTATTCACGTGTGACCTGATGTGTGTTGGCTGCAACAGCTGATCTGTGGCAGAACTGGTTGTCATGGGGGTTGCAGAAAAATTTCCTGGTGTGTTGACTGTTGGATGAAATCATTGCTACTGACTGCAGCAACTATGAAAAAACAGTTTTAAATATTCTGTTTCTTCCCTTTGTGGCATGTAATAATTCCATTTGTATAGTAATACTTCAGCAGTATCCAAAAGGTCACTTTGCAATAAAGACAAAAATAAAATGTCTTAATTAGGAATCACTCTTACTTCGGGTCTTAAAATGGAGCGTTTGGCTGAGCTGTAAAGCAAGAGGCGAGCATTTGTTTCGGCATGGAGTTATCTCTGGACTATTGAGCGTGTTGTTCCTAAATACCAGAGGTATCAGGAGTATCGGTGAATGTGCCTATGCTAGCTTTTTAATTTCCTACTTTGTCATCTCTTAGGGATTACGAGTGCAGACAAAGCCCTGGCTGTTTTCCGTGCGTGGCAAGAACACGTGCTGTATCTCATTAACAAAACCCCCGTTTGTAGTTGGGAGTTGGGAGATTTCCCATTGAGTGCTGCTGGGGGCCAGAATGAGCTGCAAAGTCCAGAGGGGTCTGGGTTCAAGTGGTTTGGGTGTTGGGGCAGGAGGGTAGGAGTGTTGAGCTCAGGATTCACCCCAGGATTGTCTGGCTGAGCTCCGTAACCTTGCTGATTGTTTCTGCTGCTGGATTTTGATGTTTCTCTGAAGATCTTTATTATTAGAGAACAAGAGCTGAAGAGAATGCCCTGAAGAACATTGTTTTTCTCCCCCCAAAGGTCGCAGAGCCAATAAAGATCACTCTAAACAGGTTTTAAAGCATCTCAGATTGTAATCTAGACATTTGATGATGGGACCTTGGTAATTAGGGCATATTTCTGAATCATTGTTGTCGCAAGGGCTGTTCTTGGTGTGGCTCGAAAACCAGAGCTCCTTGTGATATGAGGAGCTTTTATTTTGCTTGGCTCTAGGAAGGTGAAGGATTTCAGAGGTGCACATCATGTGGATTTATCACTCACGGATGAGCTTTCCTGCTTGTGATTGTCCAGAGTGCTGTCCCAGCCACTCGCTGTGTCTTACCTTTATACACACAGCAATTTATCTGCACCAGTGCCCTCAGCACGGGTGAGAAACAGGAGGAGCTGGAAACCATTGCACAGCAGGAGATGATGGTATGAGTTGCCATTATGGAATCATGGTGGGGTTGACTGGCACAACTGGAGTTCTGCAATGAATGGCTGTGACTTCTTCAGAAGGAATTTGCAAGGAAGAAGTGGTGGGGTAGCCCTGTGTGTTAGGAAGTGTTTGGATTGTCTAGAGCTTAATGATGGTGGTGACAGGGTTCAGTGTTTATGGGAAAGAATGGTGGGATAGATATCCTGATGGGAGTCTGTTCTCGACCACCCAACCAGGAGACTAATTTCATCTGAAGAGACAGATGAAATACTCTCTAAGCAGCTGGGAGAAATCTCATGATCACCCTTGTTCTTGTGGGGGACTTAAACCTACCATGTCTCCTGGAAATACAGCAGAGAGGAAGCAGTATGGGAGTGTGTGAAGGACACAGTTGGTGAGGGAGCCAACGAGGACTCGCTGTCGAGTTGTCCGTAGTAAATGCTGCTCCTGGTCTGCCCTGAGTGCAGCTGCTGGCCCAGGCCAGCGGCCGTGGGGACGTGGCCATATTTGTCTGGAAGCATTTGAGATATCGTTTGACAAATTCCCTGGGGCTGACAGACAGTTCTACAAAGTGAAATGATTGTGGCTCAACACCTGACAGTTCCCCGCACTTGTTAGACTTAAAATTAAGTGTAGTTTACCAGGACGATGGAATTCTGCTCGTTTCTATCAAGATCCATGTCAGTGAATTGGAATGATTTTTCAGACCAGCCATGTGCACACTCTTCTCAATGGTCTGTCCCTGGTTCTGCTGTCTGCTACAGGTCAGTTACTGTATTTATGAAACAGTCAGTGCAATTTTGAGTGGGTTTTTTTTAGATTCCTTGATTTTTCTGTGTCTGTCAGTCCTCAAGTCTCCTTCCATGCCAGGCACGTGATAATACTGTCAAATTTTGAGTAATGCTCTGCATTACTTGAGGCAGAGTTTAATTCCAAAGACTTGTGCTGCTCAGGTCTCGAGGTGGTGAAATACCATCTTATATTGCTCTGCATATGAAATTCCCTTTCTAAAAAAAAATTTGTAAGTGTATAAATATATTTTATGATAGTAAAGCACATGGCTATAATGAATATGAAGCTTGGAACATGGTGGGATGTCATTTCCTTAGGATAAGCATGTTCTAAGTGCTGTGTATTTCATTTATTGTATCACTGCCCTCATTGTGATCGGCTGTAGTGCTATAATCTTTGCAAACGCCTGTGTAGAGACACAAGTTCCCTTTGTGTTGCTGGCTCAGGAACTCTCACAGTGGTGAATATTAAACACCTTTTGTGAGCGGTGCGGGCGGGAGACGCTCACTGTGCGGTTCCTGCTGGGAGCTGGTGGTACTGGAGGCTGGTGCTTAACTCCAAACAGGATTTCTTCAGGATAGCTGTCCCTGTGGCTCGGTGTCCTGCTGCTGGTAAGATCCCAGTGTGGTCGGTGCTGCTCTTTGGTGTGTTATTTTGTGTATTCTATGGCTGGGAAGTGGCTGCACGTGCTGTTGTGGTAGGCCAAGTTTCTCAGGCTGTGAAATGAGCGTCCATGATAGCAGAAGACCCTAGAACTGATGTTCACGGACTCAACAGACATCCATTAGCCTGGCTAAAATTCCCTGTGGAGGGTGATGGCATCCTGCTTTATGGAGGTTTAGTAGCTGCATATCCTGGATTTCCCTGTACCCAGAGCAGACCTGCTTTGTGCAGGGGGAATGCAGGGCTGGAGTACCCCTAGTGTGGGGTATTTGGACTGATTTGGTGTCAGGAATCAGGAGAAGAGGCACAAACATCTGGTGAAGTATTATTTCAGGACACATTATTTTGTTATGAAATAACAACAAAGCCAGAGGAATGTGATTGGCCAAGGAAAGCTTCAAGCTGTGCGAGCATTTTACTGAATAATGCAGGCTGGGGCATGCTGGGGTTATATAATCACGGAGGAGGAAGGAGTTTGAGTGTGGCACGGCAAAATCAGCCGAGCTTTTCAGATGGCTAAAGATACCTGACTGCAGCCAAAGGGAACCCGAGTGAATACAGAACACTCGGATGTCCTGCTGTATCAGAGCATCTTGTCAAATCATGCTTGCAACGGGCGGTGCAGAAACACACACAGAAAAAGCTCCTGCATTATTTTGGGTCCTGCAGTGTCTCTTACATTTAGTAGTATATGGAATGTAGCATTGTGCCAGCTTCTAAATAAAAATGTGGTGAAGTTTCTTCAGCCAGGATGTAGCTGACCTGCAGAACTCTGCAGTGATGAAGATGGTTGGGTATGAAAGGTCCTCACAAGCTTGTATGGAACTCAGCAAGAGAAATAGGGAGGTACCGTGATTTAAAGGGGGATTTGGTTTATATTAAAAATTGAATCTCCCTCACTTCAACCCACCCTTTCTTATCGTGTACAGATATGTCCTATAAAGATCCTAATCAGTTTATAGACCATTGCAACTAAACAGTAAGGTTTGCTTACTGCAAAGTTACTGGCTGGCGTTCTCATAGCCTGTGCTTGCTTTGGAAAGCTTTTGCTTGGAACAGCAGGGACTGTGCAGGAAGAGTGTTCGGAGTGAGCACCTGAGCTGAAGTGGTTTATTAAAGCTGGGAAGCCAAGGGTGTCAGTCCCCGGGCTAGGGAAGGCTATAGGGTGTGGGATGACTTTGGCTGTGCCTGGGTGACACGTTGCCCCTAGGGAGGAGGAACCAGCCTGGTCCTGCATTGGTGGAGGCTGCATTTCCCAACCCGGCTGTGCTGTCTCCCGGTCTGGGAGGAGGAAGGGCTGGAGAGCAAGGGAAACATGCTGAGCAGCCGTGCCAAGAGCCCAGAGACATTTCAGCTGCTTGAATATAGAGGTGCTTTGATCTACAGTGAATAAACCGATAATGCTTAAATTATGAATTCCTTTTCTTTGTCTGAAAAGCTGGATTAGTGTGGCTTTGTTCGAGCGGTGATTATTGGGCAACTTCTTTCTGCAAGGGCTGCTCGATGTGTGTTTACAGCCGGGTGCTTCGGTCGTGCTGTGCTGCTGGAGGGGCTCAGTGACATAACAGCTCCTGCACGTCCTCGTCTCCTCTGCTTCAGGTTGAACTGTAAACGCTGCCGAAAACACGGCCTCGTAACGATGTGGAGCTAATGATTAATCGGCAGGAGTTGTGGACGGGAAGAGGCACTAAAAGGCCTTGTTTTTGTTCGAGTCTGCAGAGTGGGAGCTGAGCGAAGGCACCTCTTTGTTTCTGTTGGTCTGGCAGCGATTGCAAAACGCAGCCTTGGGAAGGGCTGACGTGCAGGTGTAGCGATACGAGGCGAAGGTTGAGAGGAGCTGTTCTGCCAGTGCTACCAAAGGTCGTGGCCATGCCTCCCCTGGCCTTTTGTCCCCTCTTCCCAGCCCTCTGCCCGGACAAAGGTTGCTCCTTGGAGCATGTTCACCTCCATCTTGCCTTCGGCACAGGGAAGCACGGTGCTCTCGCCGCCTCTCCTCCCCCGGCCCTTCACAAAGTGTCGTGGTTTTTTTCCTTATAACGTTACTGTGCTGCAGTGAAGCCGTGTGGTGATGCAGCACTGCAGATCTCCCTCCTCTCCCCCCAGTCTCCTCCCGGCAGCATCTGCCAAGACAGGAGCAGCTCGGAGAGACGCCAGTGGGTGCGGCCGGGCCAGATCACTCGGCACATTGATCCTCGCGGTGGGGACTGAAGGATGTCTGCAATCACAGGACTGTGGCAGAGCACAGAAAATGCAAACCTTCCTCTTCCAGCAGCTGCCCTGGAATACTCAGGGCTCTCTCTCCTTGGTTTTTTCATCCCCTCCTTCTGCTCCCTTTCTCCTCCTCCCGTCTGCCTCCCTCGCTTTCAGCAAAGGCGATTGTCAGAGATTATCCTCGGGGCCTGTCAAGGGTACGGGGCAGGGCACCAAAGCGCAGCCTATATTTATGTATCTGGATAAGGGGGGATTAAAAGGCGCCGTTTTGGAGTGGAGTGATTTAGCACCATGGCTGCAGTGCAATACAGTAGTAGCCTCCCCCATCCATTTCTTATTTAGGAAAAAAAAAATTAATAACCAAAGTACACTTCTTCCAATATAAAAATTATTATTGGGAAGGGTTACACCTTTGCTAGGTGGTTTTTGTGGTAGATGGGGACCTTATTACACTGATGTTTTGTATCCTCTCTGCTTTCTGAGCAGCATGAGCTCAGATATTTGAACATTTTAACACATTCTGGATCTTCTGCAGCAAAAGAATGATTGAGTTCTGACTGTGTGTGTATAATAACATGTACGTGTTAGGATTTCAGAATCAGGCAGTAATTGTCAAGGTGGTGAGGAGGCAGTCGTTCAGAGCCCAGCTCTAATGTCACTGGCAGGCAGTGCTTCATGTGAGGTGGGCCATGGTGACTGCAGTCAAACGACAACTAGGATTTTAGGGATATTGATACCATTATCAATAGTATCTCAATCCTGTGCCCCCCATGAAGATTGAAGGCAAATATGGGCTTGTGTTGCCAGAAACTGAACATGTAAACAGTGAGAGCAAAACGAAAGTGTGTGTTCTAACCAGTCAGTTTGGGAACTACCTGGTGTAGATATGAGGGTTGGAGCCCATCTTTGTTTGCAGAGAACTGGCACTGAAATGTATGTTAAAGGGTGATCCTAACTAGGATTCCTAATTACTTTCCGTATTTTTTGTCACGTTCATTCATGGCATGAACATTTTCTCAAATAGGCTCTTTCCTGTTTTCCTTCCCTCTCCTTCCTTTCCTGTTCCCTCTCCTGTTCTCTCTACATCTGCCACATCCAATTAGGCCATTTTTTTTCCTCACACAGATTTTATTAACCATATCCTCTACTTTTCTGGGCTTTCTAAATCTTGCTTTCAAGGCAAGATAATCATATCCAGCTTCCAAAGAGAGTAAGCTTTGAGAAGCAGCTTTCGTGCAGTTCCATTTGCCATTATTTGAAGCTTGTAATTAAATAAAATACAAAGAATAAATAAAAAAAATAACCAGAGCATTACAGATTAGGCAACTCCCAAGAATTAACGTCCCTGTGCTGTACCCAGGGGCACAAAGGTGACAAGCTCAGCCTTGGACAGCTGAGAGGCAGGAACGTGTCTGGTGTGTGACTGTGTCTTTTTATGGCCAACAAGGCATTTTTTTCTTGGAAGATGCTCTGTTTGTGCACACATCCGTGTTCAGTGGAGTATAAACCGGGGAGAAAAGGGCTCTAAATCCAAACCAGGTTATACGTAAGTGTAGTAGGTCAGGCTGGAATGAGAAGGCAGCAGTCAGCGAGGCAGGTTTTCAGATCGTATTTAAGGATTAGTCATCCAACAACAATGATGAAATTGTAAGGTGTAGGAAAAGCCAGGCATGAAACTGAGGCAGCTCCGGGATCTGACAGCGTGTGTGCCTCAGCCTGGTGGTTGTATTCCCTCTTCCTTGTGTGTGTGGCTGAGAACAGTTTTGCCTGTGTAAAGTCTGTTTACATCTGTCTAGCATTGTGCTGCCTTTGTGCATAGAAATTTTTTTGCAATAATTCTTCACGGAGTTTACAAATACTTCCTGATGAGGTTTTTTTATTTGTGTGTCCCTTTCCTCTATGTCGGCACATTCAAAAATAACACTTTTTGCCTTCTCTTGTCCTGGATTACCAGCTGCAGTTCAAAGCTTTTCCCTGGTTTGCTCAGAATCTTTTGGCTGAGAGAACTGAGCACCCAAACCCTGCAGTTGTTGGCTGTTAAAACATCACTGTGCTCATCCCTCCCAGCTTGTCCTTTCTGCTGTGAGTGGATGCAAGTTATTTAAATATGTTTTTACATCTTGTTTCCTTGTGTACACAAACATGTTTGGGTTTATTTTTATTTTACATAGACATTTACTCATCCGTAAGTGCCAGTGTTGCAGTTACTTAACATACATTACGTAGGGTGGTGTCACATTCCCTCTGGCATTCCTCAGCGCTCCTGTTGGGCGGCTGGGGCCGGAGTGGGAGTGGGAGGCTGAACCCCGGCAGCACCTGGGTCTGGGGGGTCCGTGCCGACCGCGCGTCCTGCAAGGTGTTGGGAGTAAACGGGTTTGAGATCAGGAACGGGGATCACAGTGGAGACTCTGGGTTAAATACAGATCGGAGTAGTGGAATTGCTGTGTCAAGGTCATTTGTCTCCTAAGAAAATTGTTGGCTGCCTGTATTTTTCCTCGTGACACGGTTTTGTTTTAATTGTGTCTCTTTAATTGTGTCAGACTAATGATGTGCAGGGTGCTCTGGTTGCGAACACCTTTCTGTTTCTTCTGCTGCTGCTCTGTTGCTATAAAAAGGGTGATCCCATGGTAGGCTGCCCACACTGTGAGAGAGGAGTTTAAATGTAACCATGGAAAGTTTAAATGGCCTTTTCCCCCGCTCCAAATGGCTTTTTCCCTCTTGGTGTCTCCCAACGATTGATTTTCCTGGCACATGGGAAGGGTGAAGGGTTGGATGTTGATTTTGCAGGAGGTAATGTTACTAAAGGTGGTCTTTTCCCACCAGCACTAACCTGTGTGCTCTGCTTTGCTTCTCTTCCAGATATGGACGTGTCGAAAGTGTCAAAATCCTCCCTAAGAGGGGGTCGGAAGGCGGAGTGGCAGCGTTTGTGGATTTTGTGGACATCAAAAGTGCGCAGAAGGCACACAACTCTGTCAACAAAATGGGAGATAGAGACCTACGGACGGATTATAATGAGCCAGGAACCATTCCCAGTGCTGCGCGGGGATTGGATGATACAGTTTCCATAGCATCTCGTAGTAGAGAGGTTTCTGGGTTCAGAGGAGGTGGTGGGGGGCCCACTTACGGCCCCCCACCATCACTTCATGCACGGGAAGGACGTTATGAGCGGAGACTTGATGGGTAAGTTCCAAGGTTTCTCTAGGCAGGTATTTTGTATTTGATATGGTGAGAAACACAAACTCGTATCTAGGGCCCCCAGATGGATTTAAAATTTTGGGAATTATCTATGTTTCCTATTTTGGGTTGGAAACAGAAGTGATTTCTATCCCAGTGGCTGGTACCTTGTGGATCCGTAGAGGATGTGTCCTGCAGCTGGTTGGATATCTACCTACACTTGAAATAAGGTGGTTTTAATATGGAAGATTTCCTTTGGCCAGCATCGATATTGGAGTTACTCTTTTCTAGAAGTAACGATCCCATTTCTTGGATAATATTAAGGCCTTGCTGGATGTATCCCTGCTGCCAGATGGAGCTATCTTACTCTACAACATGTGGTGAAGTTCTCTGTGGAGTATCTTCGGAATACTAGAACCTAGAATTCGGTGAAAGCTTGATGCCTAGCTCTCAGTTCTCACTATACGCAGCGGGTATGTTAATTGGATTGTCACCACAAAATTCGTAGTAGACTTTAATGATGCGGCCCCTTGGATTCTACAGACAACACTTAGCCATGGAAATAACGCTTGGATGGAGAAGACCGAAGGCAGCTTGTGATGGTTCCATTTTGGATCTACATCCTTTCCAAGTTATTGGGATTATTCTTTCTGATGGCATTGGCAAAAAGAGATGATGGACATTACTAAATTTTGGAAATTATAGTTTATTTTTTTTTAAAGCTGGGATAAGAACTACTGCCTTGAATTTATTGGATGGTATACAGTCAAGACGCCAGTAGCCATGGGGAGTGGATTACTGTCTAGTCTCTTAAAAAGCTCTCTGCTGCTCCACATTAAACATACTTTAGCTTTAAGGACGTGGTGCTAATACCCGTTTGTGGATACACCAGTGAGAAGTGACTGGGCTGGATGGTTACCAAGGCGGCCAGAGGATGCCTGCTGGCAGCAGCGTGAGGGCCCTCGGGCCTCGGGGGATCTTCTACCAGCTGCTTGATTCAGACTTAGGGCTGGAAATTAAAATTATGGATCTATTTAAGTGCCTTCTGTCTCAAGAAAGAAGTCTGGGGGTTTCAGAGTTACAGTTTCAGTCTGGGACTACTTCCGTCCAGTGGAATTTTTTTTTTTGTGTCTTGTCACTAAGATTTTTTTTTTTTCTTGTTGGTTCATCTAAAATATCATTTGACACCCTTGCCCATTAAGAAGGTGGATTACCCCTGTAAGAGGGGCCAAAATTGGGGAAGTTATGTTCACAATTCTCTCCCTAGATTTAATTGGGAATATAGGTCGTGTTTCCACACTTGGAAAAGGTTGGTATGTCCTGCCCTGTGTATATTAGCCCCTCTCCTAACCCAAGTCAAACCCTCTCTTTCCACTAACTCCAGTAGCACTTAGTACTAATAGATAAATGAAGAAAGCACTGTAGCCAGTAGCTGTTCAGCTCTGCTTCCTCTGTCTGTCTTCTGTGTCCTTCTCACGGATAAGGATTTGTTCTTTCTGTCAGTTCTGTAGCAGTAACCTGCTAGAAAATACTGCTTTTTCTCTGACCTCATTAAATCAGCTCTCACTGATTAACACTTTGTAGGATGCTAAATGCAATCGTTTATAAAATTGTTGATCTCGGTCCTTCAAAAGGGGGCAAAAAGAACCAAAATAGAGACACATTTATGTGCCAGATCCAGAAATATCTTTCAAAATTCCATTGTTGCGAGCAAGAGGTAATGGAAATAGAAAGGCAACAATGAATTTCAAGCAGATGTTGAAGGTAATGACAGTCTCTTGCAGTGGTTAAGCAGTTTCTTATATATGATTTGAGAGAAAAAATGCAGGCAAAATGTGAGGAAGCTCTATAGAAAGCTCGATATGAGTTACGATTTAACAACAGAGAGTGAATATATTGAGAGGATTAAGGATCTAGTGATTCATTGGAGAAGGAATGGAAGGAACTTCCTGAGATGCCAATCAAAAAAAGATTCAAATCCCATTTTCAGTTTATAAAAGATCCCTGAAATATTGCTGCCATTTGAACTAGAGCTGTGATGCAGGAGAGGGGGAGGAGGAGGCACAAGGCAGAATTGGGTTATCAGGATTCAGGGGATTGAAGTGACTCATAACAGATTCTGAAGGAAGAAGCCAAGAGAGAAGGCTGAGGAAAAAAGGTTAAAATGTCCTTCATAAGATGGATAATTAATTTTTAAATTAACTTTGGCTACCCTGACATATTTAGAATTTTAGAAGTGTTTTTTAAATGTTAAACGTAACCATTCTGGATCTTCCATTTTGTGGATGTAACTAAGACGTACCGTCCTGGTACTTGTCTAAATCAGAATACTCAACTATTTGTAGTGTTCCTTTATCTGTCAGTTTTACTGTCTCTTTTATTTGAGAGATCAGACTAACTCAGAGCATCACCGAGCCTTTCTCAATTTAAAATGTTCAGAATACTGAAACAAATGGGACTGTAGCTGCTGGAAAGCAGCAGCTTGTGCAGACAGAAATTCTGCGACTGCAGCAACAGCAGCAGTCGCAACAAAAACTGCCTAAAAATTGGATTCCCAGTCCTTGTGTAGGGTTGTAGTATCTTGTGGGGACCTGCATCCTTGCAGTTCCAGCATTAGTAATGGCGGTGTTTCTTCAGCATCCATAGCTTTTACAAGAAATGAATGTAGCAATCTGGTCAAAGCAAAAATTCCCTCTAAGAGGGTGAAATATTTTAGAACAGCAACAAGAACCCCCCTAATTTTCTGGGAATTCTCTATGGGTTATGCCACCCCTTTTGAAAGCAGCTTCTTACCTCTGGGTCATGCTTTTGCATGGAGGCTTTCATGGCTACAGCCCAATTCGTAATGCCATTTTTGCAGAAGGATAATTACAAGAGCTCCAGTAATTACCAAATTTTGAAAAAAAAACTTCTGGAGCTCTTAAGCAAAAATGGAGAGAAAAAAAAGTTAATGATTATGTCCACAAACATGAAGTTTTTCTTGTTTACAGAATTTAAAAGAAAAAGAACAACCTGAATGAGGATTCTGCACTGGAAAGCAGAATTTTTTTCCTGTGCAGGCAAGTCGCTGGTCATGAAAGCCCCATATTGTGATTAAACCAAAATGATTGCTCAGCTTGATCGTATACAAATATAACTTTGGAGTCAAGTAAAATATTTTGAAGTTTGTCAGTTGCTTGATAGGATATTGCTGGTTAGTGGAGAAGCAGTCGCAACAATAAGTCGTGCTGCCGTGAATGTTTGCATGATTTGCTTTTAGTTGTGCCTGCCCCTTTCTGATGCGATATTTTTCCCCCTTCCCAAATGCAGGGCTTCAGATAACAGGGAGCGTGCTTATGAACATAGTGCCTATGGACACCATGAGCGGGGGACGGGCGGATTTGATCGGACGAGACATTACGATCAGGATTACTATAGAGACCCTCGGGAGCGGACCTTACAACATGGGCTCTATTACACTTCTCGGAGCCGAAGTCCAAACCGTTTTGATGCTCACGACCCCCGATACGAACCTAGGGCCCGGGAGCAGTTTACATTGCCCAGTGTGGTACACAGGGATATCTACAGGGATGACATTACTCGGGAGGTACGAGGCAGAAGGCCGGAGCGGAACTACCAGCACAGCCGGAGCCGGTCGCCGCACTCGTCGCAGTCCAGGACGCAGTCCCCGCAGCGCCTGGCCAGCCAGGCCGCCCGGCCCGCCCGCTCCCCCAGCGGCAGCGGCTCCCGGAGCAGATCTTCCAGCAGCGACTCCCTCAGCAGCAGCAGCAGTACCAGCAGCGACAGGTAGGCCCCTGTGCCGTGGGCTGTGCGGGTCGTTTCCTGAGGTGCGAGCCCAAGGAGTTGTTCCGTGGCAAAGCTTTGTTCATTGACGTAGAAATAAACTGGAGTGAAATGTAAAAAGGCTCAGTTGGCACGAAGGGTTCCAAGGGGAACGCTGGTGCCGTTACTCGTTGTTTTCCGTGGTGGATCCATGCAGCACCTGTAAGATGGTGGCTGGGCAGAGCAGGGATGTACAGACACAAGGCCTTGCTGCCTGTGTGCCTGGAGAATGGGGTCACTTTTATTTGCTTCAGCAAGATAAAAAGCAAATTTTAAGGTCAGCTACTTTTTACAGGCCCTACTTCAATGTACTTTGGGAAATGATGAGTGGTATTGTTCTGTTTCTTCTCGGGCCCTGTCACTGCTGACATTCACAAGGTTTATTTGTCACCTTCCCATTTCTCCCCGCTGCCTCCCAGCAAAAATTGTAGACTTGGAAGAATTAAAAGAAAATAATCCAAGTTTGCTATTCCTAGTAACGTATTTCCCATGTCCTTGGTTCTGCAATAGGCTCTGTATTTACATGGCTTTATGAAATACCTAGGGGGAAGAAAAGAAGGTGTTAGGTAATCACTGATTTCTTTTAAGAATTTTAAAATTCATTAATTTCATGTGCCTCTCTGATATTTAGCCTTCTAAGAGTAAGTTCACCCTAGGAGTGGAAACCACGAAGCTACGGTTGCACCCATAAATGTTTTATGCTCTTTGGCGAAGAGCTCTGCTCTTTGGGAGAGTTTGCAGAGTTGGCAGCGTTTCCTCTGCATACCAGCTCTTTTCTAAAACTGAAAATATTCATTAAGTAAATAAGTGTGTTGGTAGAGTGTTCAATTTTACAAGGGCTTGGAATGACAGGACAAGAGGGAATGGCTTCCCACTGCCAGAGGGCAGGGTCAGATGGGATATTGGGAAGAAATTCCTCCCTGTGAGGGTGGGCAGGCCCTGGCACAGGGTGCCCAGAGCAGCTGTGGCTGCCCCTGGATCTCTGGTGGTGTCCAAGACCAGGCTGGATGGAGCTTGGAGAAACCTGGGACAGTAGAAGGTGTCCCTGCCATGGCAGGGGGTGGAATTAGATGAACTTGAAGGTCCCTCCCAACCTGTCACAGGATTCTGTGATTATCACTGTGAATGGAATTTTACCACTGGCAGAACTCTCTGACCAAGGGAATTATTCTCACGCAATCTTACCTTGAATGTTGAACCTTCTGGAAGGGTGAGAAGGGCTGACACCCATGGAGAGTGTACAGAAGAGGAGGAAATCAGTTTCTCCTCTTCTGATTGCTCCACCCCCTCATGTCTAAAGAATCATGCAAGGATTTAATTGACTTCTTTTAATTATTGTTTTCTCCTCATGGATTTAGAAATCCAGGTTCTGTCTCAGCTGGAGAGCAGGTGAAGATCTAAGACAACTTACAGGTTGCTTTAAGCACTTGTTTATTTCCAGCACTTCGCTCAATGAGAGCTTAATGCTTGAATAAAGACAACCCTTTGTCAAAGATTTTTCACACTTATTACAGCTCAGAAAAATCGGTGAGATTTCCAGAGGTCTCAAAAAAATCCTAGAGAAGATGGACTGAAAGGAGGGCTGGTTACATTTAAGGTTTAATAAAAAAATCTGAAGCAGGGGAAGAAGAAAAAATCTCTACTGGTGCTTCTCTGCTCCTTGCGGAATGAGAAGGGCGTCCAAGAAACTTGTAGTATTTATAAAATGTCATTGTTGGGATGTCGAGGCGGGATGAAATCCTGTTCTGAATTTGAGAGGGCTAAATATGATCCCACTGGAACCAAGTTTTAAGATTTAATGAGAAGAAAAGCAGTGTCTGCTGTGCTTGAGCATTTCATTTTCTTGGCAATTTCTAGTTGTAGTAATGGAAAAGTAGACGATACTCTGGGAGGAAATAAAACATTTTTTTCTTATTCATACAATAAAATCAAACTCAGTCGAGCAAGTAATGGAATCTGGTGGATTGTATATTTAATTTTGAAGGCTCAGAAAGGAGTTTTACATGTTTCTCAGCAATCAGTTAGATATTAATAAACATTTAACCCTCTCTTTACTTTGGGGAGCAAAACCCCACCTGACCTTGAAGTCTTTCACAGCACACGTGTTTAATTTTCAACACACTTTGAATTTAGCCATGTAAATATTAAGCCACTCATACACTGCTGGTGAGCCTTT
The DNA here is from genome assembly GCF_009650955.1 of Corvus moneduloides. Lineage (NCBI taxonomy): Eukaryota > Metazoa > Chordata > Aves > Passeriformes > Corvidae > Corvus > Corvus moneduloides. Next base: position 7,739,931 of record NC_045497.1, read on the forward strand.
CCCCTGGTTCGGTGCTCCCACTTGCTGTGTAATATATCCAGTTTTATTTGTCTGGAGAATAATTATTGCCTGCAATTTCCGTGGTAGTCTTGAGGATTTTAGCAAGCTGGAGATTCTCTTATGGCTTTTTTGTAAGTGGAAATGGCCAATTTTGCGACGCCATGGTGTTACTAAGGTCTTTATGACACTGAATTCTTCTGAAATTTAAGAACTTGGTCACTCAAGTCTCGTCCTGTTGGTCTCAGCTGGCAAAGTTGTGTTCCCTGCCCTGGAGAGTGTTTGGGACACACGGGGCGTGTTCAACACTTGTGGGAACTTTTGTTCCAGGCACTGTCCTTCCGGAGCTGTGAAAAAGCAGCAGAAAGGTAGTGAAGGAGAAGTTTGGGTTTCCTTGCTTGTGGTTTTCAAGAGCTGTGTGAAGTAATAACACTGATTAAACAGAGCTGATTTTTCTGGACAGTAACGTGAAGAAACATGATCTGCAGATCGCTTAAAAATTAAAAAACTACCCAAAAAAGCCTTTATTTCATAAAGCGTTTATTGTGTTGGATCTCAACTAAACTTTGCATTAAATTGCTATTTTGGGAGCCTTTGCAGGTAATGGAGCTGCAAGGGAGTAATTTAGAAACTAAAACCAAAAAAGAACACGTTAAAAATAACTGGTATTACCTAAAGCCAGGCTTTATTTGGGTTGTTTTGTGGCCTCTCAGAAGTTGCCTGCTGGGCTGAGGTGAGGAAGCCAGTGGATGTGGATGGTTCCTGCGTGGATTTGAGGAGGAATTTGTGTTTTGAAGTCTTCTTAATGTGAGATTGCTCATTCCCCACTCATATTGTGGAAAAGGGTTGATGGAATTTTTTTATCACCTTGAAAGAATAAAAAAGCCCTTAAAAAATGACAATTTGCCACCACTAGAAGCCTCAGTTTCTCAGTTTTGGTGATTCAGACACACACCACAAATGATACATTAGCAAACATATTTTCTGTACTGTGTCATGGAAGAAGTTGGCCATGGATGGAAGCTGGGTGATCCCATAGGAAGCAAACCAGATTTTGTTTGTGCCCTGCCCAACCTCCTGGAAAAATCCCCCGTGTTTTTGGTTTGGTTGGTTTGTTGTTGTTTTTTTTTTTTTTTTTTTTTTTTTTTTTTTTTTTTTTTTTTTTGGTAGAAGAAGCTCTTTTCTAGGCTGCGTGTCGAGGTGCTCTAATGCGCTAAAAATAATTTCTGGGCTTTTTGATTCAGTTTTGTAACGTCAAATGGCCTGACACGTCTCTTGCTGCTCCATGTGTTAGTGATTATTTTTAAAGCTTTGCTGCAGCAGTGTGCTGAACCACCCGGTGCTGAGAGTGGGGCATTTTGCTCCTAAAATCCTTGTTGGGATGGGGTTTGAATTCATTTACAAAAATCCAGGCAGAAGTATTTGATTTCCTGTAAGGTGATGTCCAGGCTGTGGAAGTGTGAACACCCCATGTGTTCAATTTACAGATAAGCGACCTGAGATTTCCCTTGGCCTTTAATTTATTTTTTAAGAGTGCTTATTCAGTTGTCTGATGTGGAGGATGCTGGAGGATTTGCCAGTTAAATGAATAATTTCCTATAGTATGTAATGTAGTCACCTTTAATTTATTTTTAAGAGTGTTTATTTGGTTGTCTCATCTCCAGGATGCTGGAGCTGGATGAATAATTAGTTAGATGACTATTTCCCTATAGCTTGTAATATGAAATAGATATTGTGAAATTAAAGGAGCATTTTCAGCTTAGATAAAACACTGGTTTTATTTTCACCAAGATCTAGGTGAACATAGTTATTCCAGTCTTGCTGAAATCAAGCAATGGGAAGAAGTTGCACATACAGATATTTGAAAAGGAATTTTTAAAAATTCTAATAGCTGTATTTAAAGTTCTCATGACAAGAGGGCAAGGCATAAGGTAATTAGAGATTGGATTTAATTTTAGATTTCTCTGTGATGAAATTCTTTCTGGAGCAAGGAATTACCATTGGAATGGAATACATGTGTGTCTTAATATTGAAATAAACTGATGAAAAACACTGCCAAGAGAATTTTAATTATGGGAAAAACAGGCTCCCTGAAACCTCCAGTGTATTTTATTTAGTCAGGGACTTTCTTACCCTGTTTCAACAACTGAAGTGAAAGTAGAAAAAAGTGAGTTTTAGTTTCATTACATAACGCAAACCTTTCTCTACCATTGTCTTCATCTTCTTCCCGCGTCGTTTGCTGCCAGAAGTGATGAATCACTGACTTAGCTGGGATTTGGGATTTTGAGTGGGTTTGGAGATGCCTGTGCTGAGGACAGATCAAAAATCAGGAAAAATGAGGTTAAATGTAGCTGTTTAGTCTTTATTGAAGCATCTGTGAGACGGCTTTTGTCAAGATTAAATAATTCCACATACATTGGTACTGTAGAGATGAGCTGAAATTTTTTAATCTATTCTGGTAGAACGACAGGGTTGAGCAGGCTCCTGTTTGTATGGGAAAAGAATTAGGTGAAGATTTAGAAAAGAAAATGAAAGAATTTCTTAAGAGTAGGAAGCCTTTTCCATTACACAAAGGCAACAGTAAATCCTGACAGAGTCAGGTGAAACACCTCATCTTTACCTTTTGTTCACACAAACCCATGTGCTGCTTTGATGTTCTCTCCGCGCGGCAAAATGTGAATTAGGGAAAGGAAAATTTAAAAAAAAAAAAAAATCCACCTCAGATACTCGCAGGTTTTTGTGACCAACTGTCGAGCGTTTTCACTTTGTTCTTCCTTGTGTCTCTGCTCGTGTCAGCCTGTGCTGCTGCTCAGCTAAATATAACCGAGACCATCCTTTAAATGTGGCTTTTTTACCCTTGGGGACTGTATCGAGTTTCTTGAGATTGAGCACAGGCAGAAAGTTTTCAGATGGCTTTTGAGAGATTATAATACAGAAAGCAAACCTTTATACTCGAGATATGCCGAAAAAGACGTACCTGTGCATGTGTAACCACATAAATAGATCCTTCTGTGGAAAAAAATAACGTGATACATCAAACTTCTCCTCACGGATGGTGAAGAAATGGTGCCTCGGTGCCCTTGGGAGGGAGCGGCCGCAACCCGCTCGTCCCTCGGCCTCCCGCCCCGGCTGCTGACAGCCTGCATTACCTCAGCCCTGGACTCGGCAATAATCTATTAAAAATGTGCGTTGCATAATAAGATTTCTATCTCGCTCTGAAACCCCGCCGCTTTCTCTCGCCTCACAGCCGGCGTAGCGCGGTCGCCGCTGTAATGGCGGCACGGCCGCGGAGCCACCTCACCCGACTGTTTCGGTGAGGGTGGAAGCGCGTATTTCTGAGGGAAAAGCGGGTATTTCTGAGGGAAAAGCGGGTGTTTTGTGGGGGGAAAGCGGGTGTTCCGTCGTCCTGGTGCCCCAGCGGGCGGGGGGCGGTTGTTTGCACTGAGAACCGGTCTAAGCCGGCGGAAGCCGGCGGGAGCCGGCCGGGGCCGCCGCGCCGCCCCCGGGGCGGGGCCGCCCGGGCCCCGCGGAAAAACACCGCGATTGCCACAAAAAAAGCACTTTAAAAAAAATACAATCCCTCCCCCACCTTAGCACTGGAGCAGCTCTCGCTCCTGCGTGAAGGTTTTCCCGTCACGCAGCGCAGGGAAAGGAAGCAGCAGCCTCTGTGTCAGAGCCGGCTCCGAGGGGAAAACTGCCCTCTCTCCCTCTCAACCTTCTAATTTTAGGTCCTTTATTTTTTTTTTAAACCTTAAATGCTCTGCTCGCTCTGGTTTCCTCGCTGGAAGAATCAGCCCCAAAAATCCCCCCAAAAGGGCGATTTTGGAGCCTGCTCCAACATCCTAATACCACCAGTGCCGTGATTGGACACAATTTCAAAATAAAATAGAAATTCCATCGTTGTTGGCCCCTCTGGGAGAACCCATCCCCCATCTTACATATAAATAGGCAATAAAATACTTTGAAACGTTATAACAAAGAGGAGTTTTAATTTCTTTTTTATTTAGTACATAATTTTCTTGGTGTGAGCTGCCCAAAAAAGAGTGGACATTTGGCTGCAATTAATACCCCCACCCCCGCCGCACTCCCAGTAATAGTTGGTAATTGCTGGCTCTAAATGACAAAGCAATTAAGCCTCTTCCTAAATGTGCAGAAGTAGGTGTTATCTAAATCTGGGCTGTCAGGCTTTGTTTCTGTGTCGAGGCACAGAAGCTCAACTGCTGCTTTCTCAAAGTGCATTTGATTCTTTGCAGGCAGAGAAAAATAAAATCTTTTTTCAAATTAATTTCGGGAAGGGAGTCTTAAAAATATGTGGTGGATGGGTGAAGTGGAAATTGCCCTAGAAAAACATTTCTGTTTCATTACTATGATAACTATTTTCAAACAACTTTATTGGTAATTTCAAACGACTTTATTGTTGTTAAAGAGATCATTATTATTTCAATGCTTTAAAGGTTTCTTGCAATGAGATCAGAATCTTTTCTAGAGAATATGAGGATTTGTGGCAGCTGAATCCAGTCCCTCCTGTGAACTTGCCTTTTTCTCAGCTGGGGGAGGAAGATCTGGGTGTGTGGAAGGATGCGTGTTAAAAATGATATTTTTAAGACACCCCTGGACAGCTGCAGGTCTGTGGGAGTCGGTGTCTGGTGTGAGAATTGGTGATTTGATGTCTTCCTAACCTTCTTTTTTAGGAATGGTGGGAAAAACCTGAGCTATGTGGAAGGCACTGTTCCCACCAGCATTGTGGGAGACTTTAGGCTGTTCCTTAAGTCCGTGGGAGCTGCTAAAAATTGCTGTTTTCCCAAAGGTCAGGTGCTGTTGGATTGGGTTTGACTTTGGGGTTGTGCGTGCACGTATTAACAAAATGGTCACTTCTAATTGCGTTTTTAAGACTTTGATTTCCTTCCAAGTATTTTGCTTAATCATCTTGAGTAGGCTGAGGGAAGGAAAGAATTAGCTGAGGTCAGGAAAGTTGAAGCTGCCCGTATAACTGCTCAGAGGCTGGTCTTAGTCTGAGGGATCCTGGAGGCAGGAAGAATTGTGCCTCGTGTTCTCTTTGTGCTGTACACTGGGAGGGCAAGGGGAAACCAGCCCCGAGAAAGCCAAGGAAAACAGGGAAACGTGTGGTGCCATGGGCTGTGGTGGCTGCCTCCCTCTGCGCAAGTGGTCCAGATTCCCCTTCCTCTGGGAGACACACACAGCTCGGATGTGAATCATGGCTAAAATAGATTAGAGGGATCGTAGTCTGGAAGCGCTTATCTGCAGCAATGGTGGAGTCAGCTCAGATGGAGAGACAGACACCGCAGGCACCAGAGGTGGGGGAGAGGATCCCTGTCGTACAGACCTTTGGAATAAAGGGCAGTTTAATAATTTCTAATGAATATTCACGTGGAGGGATGAATAGCAGAAGAGGAAGGCTGTATTGAACGCTTCCTGAAAAAATACCAGTCATTACAGTGATCAAAGGAAAAATCCAGGCACTGCCTGGGCTCAGCCATGCGTGTTCCCATTAAAGCCTAGACAGCGTGTCTCTTTGGACTTGCAAATACAGTGATTTGTTGGTATTTTTTTTTTTCCCAAAGAGGATGTTTCTGCTTCTGCCAGAGGCGTGGATGCAGGAGGAGAACCTTCCCTGTAAAACCTAAGGGCTGGGAGAGCAGGTCTCCTTGAGGCGTATCGCTGCGACTTGGGCATTAATCTCACAAACAACTTCAGGTGGAACATGTTGTAATTAAATAAGATCACGTGTGGGAATTAATAGTAAATAAGCCTTATTGGGGAAAAAATAAAAAATAGTATCATCCCCTAATCTTTGCCCATTGAGTTAACCGTGTACCTGATGCACTTAGCTTTGCCCTTATCGTCCTGGCATCGAGCACAGTCCGGCCGTAACGTCGCGAGCGCCGAAACCACTAATGATGGCATCAAGGGTTTAAGTGCAAAAGCTTCTTAGCAGGAGATTAGGGATCCCACTCCAGATCCTTGTGGTCAGCTCGTAATGCCACTCGGAGAGGAGACAGCAGCACAGCTCCGAGTGGAAAATCACAGGCTTGGGAGAGAGGTGAGGGCTTCGATGTGTTGAGGAGGAAAAATTTATATGTGCTGGGACGTGGTCCAAATTTTTTAAAGTCTTGAAGGGAAGCTGAGTTTCCAAAAGGAGGAAGAAGGAGACGTGCACTGTGGAGATGCCATGTGAATAAAGTCTTTGCGTAATTATTCATTAAGTGCCTAATACAAGAACAAAAATAGCTTTGGCATTAAGAAACAGGACTTCTCTGTGATCCCTCCTCGCAAGAGGCCCGTAACAAAGGTGGGGGACCTGTTCCTTTCTTTCCTGGTTCTTTCAACCGTGACTGCACTCTCCTGTCTGGAGAAGCGAGACGTGGAGCCTTTTAATTCCTTCTCTTCAAGAAATGTCTGGGCTTCAGTGCTCAGTTGCTTTATTTAGCTCAAAGCGATGGTTTTGGCTAGAAGACACTTGGAAATCCAGGATGGCAGGAAAAGTACCTCTTGGAGAACCCTTTCTATGAGAGGGAAGTGGTTTTCAGGGCTGTATCCTCACTTCTTCCACGGTTGCGGGATGTTCTCTGCAGATGCCCAGAAATCATTGGTTTTATACCTGGGCAAAAATAAGAGAACCTCATCAAACCCTTTAAAAATCAAGAATAATTAAGATACATTTCCAGCAGATCCCGGCCGTAAGGGCATTCACGTATTTATTATCTTTCATCCGTTTGAGGGCAGAGAGCTTTGCTGGCGTGGTGATGTGTGAAAGAAAGGCACTGTTCTCCTCCTGAAAGTGAATTGCCAAGAATGCCCGGCCCCAGGTCCCTGCGGAGAAATGATGCTGGGCTGGGCTGAGTGAGATGCAAAGTGTCCTACTTACTGTGGCTGCTACAGGTCTGACCTCCTTGGATCATCTGACACCTCCTTGGGTAAGAGGTTGCTGCAAGATCTCAAACCCTCAAATTATGTAAGATTTACACAGTTGCTTTGAAGTTGGTCCCTCCCTTCCATGTTTGTTTACTGGCTGGTGTGTCCTGTTGGATTGTGAAGGATGAATAGTCACAGAAAGGAAGCTGTCGGGTTAGTACAGATTTTCTATTCCTCTTCGTTTTCTAAACGTGTGCGGAGCTGTGCTTATCCTTGTTCCGGAGTCTGGGAATACGCCGAGGACGTCCTGCGCCGGTCGGGGCTTTGCTGGGTGAAGTTTTCCGTTTGTTTGTTTTTGAGGTGGAGGGAAAGAGGAAAGGCTCGTTATGTTGCTAGAGGAAAAACAGAGATGGTATCTAACAGTCGTCTCAGGAGTTGATGTTGGGTTTGCTTTTCAGTATGCAATTTCCCTTGAACTTGGAGAAATCACGTGGAAAAAAGGAAGGTACTTAATTAATCCTGTACATGTAGCTGCCATGGTTTGGGGGTTTGAAAGCACTGGCTCCCATAAGGAAAACACACAGGCTTTGCCTGTGGGAATTCCTTGGAGGACTTTTCTTCCGTCCCATTGTCTCCACTGTGCCAGAGGAAATGCCTCACACTGCTCCTCCTTTCCCAGCTGCTGCCATGCGGGGTGGAGGTCAGGGCTGTACAGGCACTCGGTCCAGGGAGGTGTAAGGCATTTTCTTCTGGATTTTCCCCTACTTTTGCGTTTTTGTCACAAATTAAGTTCTTACCCATGCTTTGCGATCCCCAGTCAGTGCGATGGAACTGGCCCAGGCTTTTGGGAAGAATCCCTGGACCTTCTGACCGTGTGTGGAGATGTAATCCTAACAAATTGCATGGAATTAAATTACAACAAGGTGCTTTTTCAGAAGTTACTCTTAAGTGGCAAACTCTGTCATGTGATACAAGTTCTGCTGGGTTGTTTATGGGTTGTTTGTTTTGGGTTTTTTTTGGTTTCTAAGCCTGGCATTACTCTCCATAGTTGCTCAACAAAGTAAAATCATGTTCTCTCCCCCAGCCTACAGCAGATCCACAATAGGTGCTGTGGCACTTTACCTATTTCATACAGACATTTTCTTTTTGGTTTTATTTTCATTACTTCAGTGTTTTCTACCCATGTGAAAGCTCACAAAAAGTTCTACTTTTAGTTGTATTTTTATTTGCATGTGGGCAGCAAAATGAAGTAATTCCCAAATATAGTCCCAGCCAAGAGATCCATCTGTTCCCTGCATTTTTAAATGGCAAATTAATCCTTAGCATACAACTCATCAAATGTCTTCTCTCTATAATTTATGCTGCCTGAGATCACAGAAATGACATTTTTTTTCCCAGGCCTTCCATTTTAAGTAGTCCTTTACTCCAGAACAGCAGCTTCCATTCCGGTTTTACAGAGCTCTCCTGTGCTTCCTCCAGTCACTGTTGTTGGTCTCAAAAGGGGCATTAAAAAAAAAACCCTCCAAAATTATTTTTCCCTTCATCTCTTTGGTGTTTCTTTGAAAGGCTGTAGAAGATTCTATTAGAATCTTAGATCAGAAGGAGTATTTTATGATTCTAAGATGTAAGGGAATAGAAATTCTCTTTGAAAAACACCCTTGATAAATGGATTTATTTCGGATGGAGAACTAGGGTCACTCTGTCCATTTCAATTTGGATTTCTCTCTTTGGACAATAGTCACCATTTTTAGAAGTACTAAACTTCCATGGTGTTATCTGCCATAAAGGGAATTTCTATATTAAGCTTTGCATGTTCCCAAATTTACTTAAGCAGCATTGTAGCTCAGCTGTGTATCTTGGCATGCCTTCCATTGCAACTCCCATCCCAGGAACAATTCTGTTTATAGGAGAGGATGCACCATTTCAGAACTGCTCCAAATCAGGAATTTAAACAAATGGTGTTTTGTGTATTGCTAAAAAAACCCAGTGCCTTCGGTTGGGAGGAGGCAGTGCATGCAAATAGTGCCTGGTTTGGTTTTTTAAGGCAAGGTGTGATGCTTTTCTAAAACACGAAGACAGAATTAATTCTATGGGGCTGTTTGCCGTGATCTTCGGCAGCTTTATGTTAAAAAATAACTGCAGTAACCTGGAGGTGAATCAGTGCTAGGGCTTTTTTTGTTCTAGCATATGTCTGAAAAAGGCTTTTTTTCTGAAAGATGCCCAGTGTTCAACACTTAGTCAATGCCAAATGGTTTTAAAATTGTATTTAGAAGTGTTTATTCCCAGGAATGCATTTGACAGGGCTCTTAAGGAAAAAGAGGTTGCTTTTTGCTCCTTGAGTAAAGTGTAGTAGCCTACTTGGATGCAGTGGTGATTGCATTTTCAATGGCATTTCACTCTCCTGGCTCATAGGGAGCACTTGGAGTAGAGCTTGGTGTTTTTTCCTAGGATGCCGAGTAGGTCCCTTCATGAAAGCAGTGCTGTGGTTGAGGATGTGGCCTTTAACTGTTGGGCTTGATGATCTTGGAGCTCTCTTCCAGCATAAATGATTCTGTGTTGCTTTCTTGGTATTTTGAAAAGACTTGGCCACCCGTGAGCCAGGAGATCAAACTCCTGAGCCTGTTCTCTCTGTGATTCACGGAATGACCTTGGGCAAAGCCCTTGGCCTCTTCATACCTTACTTTTCCATCTGCAGTGGATATTAAGACAGCCTCCCATGAATCTTATACTAAAATACGGCTTTTGTCCAAAGATTTCATGTGCTCTGAGGTGTCAGTTGCAAAATACTAATTTAGATCATCAGCAGATAGGTGGCAAAAGCTCTTCCTTATAACACAATTACGCTGCTTTTGGCCAACTTTTGTCTGATCCATGCCTGGAGCAGCAGCTCTTCCTCAGGCATGTCCTGGCAGTGCTTGGAATAATTTGGCTGCAGCATGGCTGGAGGAGGTGGGAGTTCTGGGTGACCGCAGCAGCACTTCTCACGAGGGATCTTGACCCAGGGCTTCCTTCCGTGAAGGTGATGTTAAACAGAAGCTCATCATGCTCACCCATTCTCACACCCACCCTCTTTCTTCCCTCTTTGCATCGGTGGAAGTTTAATTGTGGGAAAGCAGAGCTGGAGAGCTGCTTTGTACTTCACCCTCAAGGCCTCAATGACTTTTATCTTTCCCTGCGCTGAGCTCTGTCACTGTGGCCGTTTGCTGAGAAAGCATTTCCTCTGGCTTCCCAGGGTTTCTTTTTGGAGCGTGAGCAATCCCGCTGTTTCCAGGAAGCATCCATGTTTCAAAAAGGCAGTGGCTGGGTAGGCAGGTAACTCCAGTTGCTCCCAAATTCAACACCAAACCCATCCATGGCCAAGCCACTGGCCAGCGTGGGGAGCACAGGGATTGAGTAGCTTCTTCCCAGCAATGGGAAGCTGTTGTCAGTGCTGAGTCAGCTCTGCTCCAGAGATAGGCCAGTGTTTGTAACCAACACTTTTTTCCCCTCAGATTAATGTTTTTAATTTTTGGCTGTACAAAGTCCAGGGGCAGGGGGACGTAGGTCAAGAAGAGAGGTAGCAACACCGACTGTGGGTTGGGCACAGTGTCCTCAGCCAGACAGGGATTAATATAAACATACATATTTTTAGCAATCATAATGGATTATTTAGTTGCAGGGAAGAATTAAAAGGAGCTCAAGGCTGTCTGGAAACTCTGAGGGCACATGGCTGCAGGGGAAGGTGGTTCTGGGGGAGGGAGCAGTCTGTCCTGAGAAACATCTCCATCTTCTCCGTGATTAATTTCAGACTTTCATCAAAGATCAGGTGTCAGACATCAGGATAAAACAACTGACGTAAATATATTTATATATATTTATACATGGCCTGTCACAGAAATGCAAATGGAATGTTAATAAGCCACTCAGTTGACTTGGGATAAATATATGGTAAATAGTATCTGGAGGCTGTGCCTTGAAAAACTTACTGGTCAGAGACTGAAATAAATACTGCAACAGTGTGTGTTAGTTGTCCACCCAAAAGACATGGAGTTGTCATGGTTGTGTTGCTTTCCCATGGCCTTTAAACATCATTTAATTTCATTTCTTTGGATTTAGGATTCCAGGCCAGCAGGAGATCATTGAAGTCTTCTCTCTGGGCGTGGTAATGCAGAAAAAGTTAAGGGAAGGAGGATGTCCTTGTTTGTTTCATTAGTCTGCAGTATTTAATGATCTCTCTTCAGAGCTGTAAATGCTGGTTTTATCTGTTGTGTGCTTTCTATAGCTGTTTTTGTTTCCATGCAGCAGGTCTGGCTTTTCCCTCTTCTTGGTGGATTGTTTTATCATAGCTGAGTGCTGTTAAATACTGCAGTGTGACATGCACAAACCAAAGTTCCTTGGGTGGCAGGTTCTCAGCGGCTTGAACGGGTGCCAAGAATGTCACAGAATCGCGTCCCGGCGAGCTTTGCTCCGGAGGGGCCGAGGCCAGGGTGATGGGCACAGGGTAAATTACACTGAGGGAATGTTTAGGTGGCTTTCTCTGCCTTTTCTCTTGTATCCATATTTCCGGTGGAAAGCCTTGTTTGGACACGGAGGAGCGGAGTTCAGGCTCTTTGTGGTTTGCCTGTGTGGGCTGAGCCCCTTCAGCACTCGCCTGCAGTTGGTAGAATGCGGCGACGGCTCATTGCCTCTTGATCTCTTCACGCAAACCAACCTCAGAGGTCGGACTGGGTTTTCTGACATCTTCAACTTCGGGTTCAACAGCTCCTTTGAACAAGGGAAAAAAACCCGTATTTATTTCCGCAGGTGTGTGAAATGTTTTTTTTCCCATACAAATACCCTGGTGTGGGACGTGTCATGTGTACAGAACAACTGCCTGCTGCCGTCATGTGTACAGAATAACTGCCTGCTGCTTGCTTGGATATTTAGGTCAGCGTTGGAATCAGCTCTGACAAGGAGTTGCTCACTGTGTGCCCAAACCTCTGGAATTTTCGTTGTGGTTATTCCTGCCCATGGCAGGGTGTTGGAATGAGATGATCTCTAAGGTCTCTTCCAATCCCCTTATGGGCTTCTATGATTCCTCTTTGAGTGTGGCAGAACAGCCACCTGGATTGTTGGATTAATGGGGTGATGTCAGGAGTTTTGTGGGAATGGGCTACTGCTGTTCTTAGGAAGGAACGTGTGATTTGATGTGCATTTTTGACTTACGTGGGTGTAGAGAACAGGGGAAATTCTGATTAAATACCTTCTTAGGTTCATGTAGTATTTAGCAGTAGGTCAGAAATACCAGTCTGCAATAGCCCCGTGCATATATTGCTCCAATATATCATTTTCCATCCAGAAGTCAAAGTGTTTCACAGGCAAAGATCTTTAATCCATTGCTAGAATGGAATACAGTACATTTTTAAGCTTTTATTTTAAGCAGTTGCCAAGAGGTGTTGGCTGGCAGTAATCAGGTCTTTTTAATTCTTTTTATTCCCAAACAACACATCAGTACATTCAGGAAACTTGGAGCAATTTTCTGGTGCTGTTTTCCCAGGTTGAAGAAATCTAACCAGCAGGTTTTCTCCAAAGCCTATAAAGTATCCCAAGGATTTGTGTCTTCTGGGTAGAGCTGATCATACAGCACTGTCACTGATGGTGTTTTGTGTATGGAGATCATCTGTGGTGGCTTAACATGGATCTGGAATGGGAGGGACAAGGAGAAAACCGAGGGTTCCTGTTGCTTCCGTTCGGAGATGACTGTACGTTAACTTTGGATTTCCTGACCCGGCTTGGGAATCTGCTGCTGACATCAGCCGTGAGAACAGCCCGCCGTCAGCGGGGATGGAGCCTGTCCTCAGTAGATCTTTCTAGGAGATAATCTTCACTCAGAGATTATTCTGACAGGGTGTTGAGTCGAGCTGAGCCAGGCAGAGTTCCTGATTTCAAGTTAATTTTGGCAGGGAAGAAGTGATCGTTCTGCATATTTCCTGTAAAAAAAAAAAATCCTGGATATTTCACCAGGTCTGATGAAACAGTTTTTGAACGCAGCTGTAAAAAAAAAAATTTAAAGTCCTAATTTTTACTTTTTTCACAGCTGAAATTTGGCATGAAAGATGCAAGGGTTTTTAACTGGTTTTAGGTGGCTTTGTTCTTAACTTGCTCCAGCAATCAGAGGTTGGAATCATGGAATGACAGAATCATGGAATAGTTTGGGTTGGAAGGGACTTTAAAGCTCATCTCATTCTACTGCCTGCCATGGGCAGGGACACCTTCCACTACCTCAGGTTGCTCCAAGCCCTGTCCCACCTGGCCTTGGACACTTCCAGGGAATGGGCAGTCTCAGCTTCTCTGGGCAACAACAGGTTGGTTTTGTTTTGCTTTTTTAAACCTGCATTGGCAGCTCAGCACCTGCAGCACGTTAAAGCTTCCCTCTGCTGTGTCCTCCACCGGCTGCCGTGTTTCCAGCCGTGTTTCCCGCTTTGTTTCCAGCTTTGTTTCCCTCCTGCTGCTCACAGGGAGTCCCCAGCCTGCAGCTGACTCACCGCTCTCAAATCAATGGGCAGAAATGACAATTGTGCCACATTCTAAAATTGCAGGAGGGTGGAGGGCAGGTTGTGAGATCCCTTGATTCAGCACCACTGCCATTGACAGGAAGCAGCGGGTCTCCCGTTCCATCGGCGGGCTTGGAGTCTCTCTTTTATCTCCTTTTTGTGGGAACAAAGGACGGCTGGCTTTGTGTTCTTCGCTCAGTGCTTTCATTTCTCACACGTAAACCCAGCGTAACTTCATCGCCACTAGACCTGCAAACGTAATTGCCTGAAAATGAGAAATTTCTCTGGAAACGAGGAGTGGTTTGTGGGATACCAGGATTTGAAATGTCATCTTTGCGCTTAGAACTGAGCAAAGGAAAATTCTGTGTGCTAAATGAGCTGCGACGTACTGAGACCACAAATGGGGCTCCACCATCCTTGTGGGTCCCTTCCAACTCGGGATATTCTATGAGTCTATGAAACCAGGTGTATTTGGGTCTGAACCCCATTGATGGACTCTTATGTGTTGAGTCTTTGGGAATCAGCCCATGTGGATAAGATTTAGATTGGATTATGAATAGATTTAATCTTGATTATTGGAAAATAGATACATAGATAAATACTGTAAGTTACAAATAGATTTTATCATGGTTGATGAAAAATGGGTACATAAATAGTGTGAGTAAGAACACACATCCTTATATACTCATCAGTAATTATGGAATGCAGATAAATGTTTTAAAAGGGCTTGTAAACTACACCTGTAGTAAAGTGCATGTGTAAGAGAAAGATTTTTATGTCCACCCCTTGTTTAACTAAGAACAGTCTCTCTTATGGCTCCGTTTTTCCATCTGATTCTGCCGACAGTAAAATGCAAAAATCGTTTTTCTTCAATGCTGTGATGCCATAGAGTGAAACTGATTCTAGAAGTATCTGGGCTGGACAAAATAGCATCTGAAATCCTGGTTAAATACTCAAATTCTTCCCCAATGGTCCCATGTTCCCGGGAGAAGTGCAGAGCACTGTGGAGGCTCCGGGGCCATGAGCCGGGATGTCGGCGGAGCCGTTCCCAGCTCCCTCCCGGCGCCGCGCGTGTGTTGTGACAGCTCAGGAGATTAGTTCTTCAGCGTGCTGGCATTCTGCTCCGCTGACTTTACAGGGATGTGGAAGAGCAGGTTTTCCCGTGTTGGGAAAAGGCTTTGTGCCAGAGCACGCTCTGCTTCTGGAAAAAATCATCCCGGGTTTAATGCTGGTAGCGGAAGCCCAAAATGAAGTTATAAAGCTATTTTTGCATCATTTTTGACCTGCCCCAAAACCTATTGATAGTTGGAATACTTTTGAGGAGGAGATTATCAGAGCTGTTGTTTTATCCTATTATATTCCTGTGTTAAAATTTCCCTAGCTCATTCTAAAAGCTTTATGAACCAACTTTCGCCAGAAGAATTTTTAATAACTTATTTTCTGCGTTGGCAACGGGCGGTTGTTTTCAAAATTACTCACAGGGAAAAGCAAAGCCATATTCTCATTTTAATATTCTGGGAACCTGTCCTTGAGCAGCTTTCAGGCTTCAGATCTGTGTATTTTTAAAGCTGAAAAAGAGTTGTGTTTTGCTGCTCGAGACTCCACATAATTCCCTGTCAGATTTTGATTGTGCTGTGAGCTATAACTGGGTGACACAGCAGCTATAATTAACTCTTCCATCATTCTCCCATTCACAGAACATCAAACCTTTGACTTACTTTTGAATTATTATATCCATGTTTCTTCAATTGGAAAAGTGATGGGGATTTCCCTAAAGAAAGGGGGGATTGTTCTTGCAATACTTTCTTCTTCTTGTCTTAAAATAGTCATGAAATAATGAATTTTTTTTTCTGGAATGTCTCAGAAAGTCTTGCTTTGCTTAGAGAGACACATCCCTAAAACTCCCTAGGGAAGTGGAAGTTACCAGCACGATCCTTGTTTCCCAAAGTTGCACAGAGTTCAGGCTCCTTTGTAGAATTTATCACCCTGTTGTACTGCTGTGTCATCACTTGGATATCTAGCGGTGTTATCCCAAGATAATACTTTTTCTCTAGTGGAATGCTGTGATTTTAACAGTATGTTCCATATTTTTAACATCCTCATTAAAAAACCCCCAAACTGTAAAAATAGCCTGTCCCCATTCTAAAGCACTGCTCAAATGAATTCAACGCTGCCTCTTGCTCGAGAGATACGATCTCAGCACACAGGAATTCTAAAGGCTTTGGGAGTAGGGAGTTGGTTGGAGCATCAAGATGTGAGAAGGGAAAGTAAAAATGTGCACATGGCAGAGGGATCTGCAGCCCTCAAATCCTATTTTAGCCTTCCCCAGGGGCTGCTGAACCACGTGGAGCTGCTGTCAGCTTGGGAATTATTTTCAGTTTCTCCCCACACACATCCTTTGCCCTATATTTGTGTGTTTAAAGAAGTTTCTCTATTCTTTGCCAATTTATTTCCCAGTAGCAGGCGATGGATGGCTGATGTTACTCCTGGAGAACACTGAGGCCCTGTTCATGTGGAGTTGGGTTTGTCCTTTTCCCAAAATGCTGTAGAGAAGAACTTCAGTTTGGTGTGGATTTGAGGTGATTTAGTGGAAATGCAGGAGGCAGAGGGAGTGGGATAAAGATGAGGAGGAAATGCTGCACTCTTGACTTGCAGTGATTAAATAGTTCATTAATGAAGAGGGCACAAAAGGAGGGTCCGCAGGTGAGACAGAAATAAAGGCAGTTTAGCAATTTAGCAGAAAAATGAGGCTGTGAAGGGACATCTTGATGGTGGGAGATTCGTTGCTGGGAAACACAAGGGACTGTAGCTGGGAAGGGAAATGTTATTTATTATCCACGAAGTGAGAGGTTGGGTGGTGCAGGGCAGCTGCCCTTGGGAAGAGCAGGGCAGGAGGAAGGGCTCAGTTTTTCACTTGTTCCTGGCATGGCTTTATTTTCACTCCTCTTCCAAAGAGATGCTGAACTTCCTCCTCCGGGGCTGGAGGAGTAGGAGGAGAATGTGTGGGAAAGGCACCAACGTGTGAAGTGGCTTGATGGGATGGGAGGGCTGTAATGAGAGGGTGAGACCGGCAGCAGAGTTTCTCATGTTTATTACTTCTGCATTTTTGACCTTTTTTGTTGTGTTTTATTTTGGTCTGGCCTGTTTTTATATCCTTCTTGGATTGTTTGTAAGTATTTTGGGACAGAGATTGTCTTCCCTTCTGCGCCTCCAAATATAATGGGGACAGAGCCCAAGGGCTTTTGGGAATGTGCCACAGTGCTCGTTGCACCAAGATGTTCAGAAAGAAAACCAGGTTTTCTGAACATTTGAATAAAAACACCCACAAAAAAAGTAGTAGAAGAGCTCACAAAATCAAATCTTGGAAATTATTAGAAGTCTGAAATGGTTTCTCTGAAAAAAGTAATGGAAAAGTTAAGTGGTTTAATGGCAAGAAGGTTTGTAAGAAGAGTATGAAATATTTAAGATAAGAAAAAGATAAACTTGCCTATCGTTTTTCTAATACAATGTGGAGAGGAACATAAAAATTCAATCAAGCAGCAAATTTCAGACTGACAGGGTTATTTTAGTACGTGGCACATCTCCCCCCCGCTCCAGCCTCCGAGTTAAAATTCCAGCAGAATTTTTTCGAAGGCTGCTCGTGTAATGGAGAACGAGAGTCTCTGGGGTTATGTCAGACAAAATTATTTTTAGCGCTGTTCTGAGCCCTCGTGCCTCGGGGAAGAAATGAGCCACTGAAGCAAGATGACGTGTCCCCACTGGGCAAGCTTTAATAACATTATATTCTCTCTATTTCTGCCTCTCCTCGAAGCATCGAACGATCCTGAGTCCGTGGATTAGATTGACTCCCTCCGTGATCTAACATGCAAATCCTCTTCCACTGTAATTATTATTTATAAAAGGCGTTCTTGGGTCTGAATTCTTCATATCCTGAAGTTGGAGGTTGAGGCTCAGCCTGGAAATAGTGTTTGCTGGTTCATAGAAAATCCCAGAGTGGTTTGGGCTGGAAGGGATCTTAAAGATCATCTTGTTCTACCCCAAGCCGTGGGCTGGAACAGGGTCATGGACATCCCCATCTATCCAGGTTATTCCCAAGCAGTTGACCAAAATACTTGCCATGATTTTCACACGTGGTCTCTTTGGAGTACAGGCCTTTTGAGGAAAGATGCCTGAGAGCACAATAATATTTCTTTTCTGTACATGAGAGTGCTGGGAGGGATTTTGAGGCTTTGTCAGACCTGTGCATCGTCCCTGTATTTTTCCAGTCTTCCCACACAGTTCCTGAGCTGGTCCAACATTGCATTACACTTAATTAAATCTCCACCATTGTCAGGGCGTGTAACAGGATCTTGCTGACATTTTACCCATATTCCACTTCCCTGCCTGTCTCCTCTGAGGGCTTTGGAGGGGAATATTTGTAGAAAGACTCTTAAATTCCTGTTAATAACTGGGCTACAGCGTGGAAACAGAATCAGGCACAAAAGGGAGGAAGACCTGTAGACAAGCCGAAACTCTGGTATTTTCCTTTTTTAATAAAAGAACCATTTCCCGGGTGACTCCACTCCATGCACTCACCTGTCCTACCCTCCATGCCGTTCCCAGCAGTGACTCCAGCAGCAGCTCGAGCGACGAGTCCCCGGCACGCTCGGTGCAGTCGACAGCCGTCCCCGCACCCGCGTCCCAGCTGCTCCCATCGCTGGAGAAGGATGAGCCCCGGAAGAGTTTTGGGATCAAGGTTCAAAATCTTCCAGTGCGCTCAACAGGTAAATTCCCTCGGAAAGGGGAACAGGGGAAAAAAGGGAGGGGACTGGTTGAGTAACCTGTACTGAGTGACACGCAGCAGCCACGTGCGGCCTCCGAGGACCGAATTCTCTCCCTGCTTCTGCCTCAGTTCTTGTGTGACAGTGGGAAAATTGCTTAATTAGTGACCATCTGTGAGAAACCCTGCTGCTCCCAGCTCCAAGTATTGGGCATTTCCAGGCCCTGGAACTGGTGCTTCCAAACAGTAATGTGGGCTTTCCCAGGGAGAAAACTGACACATCTCCATTTTTTAACTTAATACTTCAGTTGTTTAACCTCACCTCTCACCCTTCAATTTCTTTTTTAATCCAAAAAGTTGAGGGTTTTCTTGTTGCAGTTTGAGTGCTTTAAAACACCCCTAAGCATATTTGTAAAGGCAATGGATATTGCATGGAAAATAACCCAGGAAACCATGTGCTGAGGAGCGCCCATGATCACTCCCTGTTCCCTGTGCTGAGCACAGGAGAGATCCCACAGGAAAAACCAGCATGGGATCAGTTGTGAAACAGTTTTAATGAAATTCATGGATGCAAAAGCACTGGCTGAGCTAAAATAGTATCTGTTAATCTTGTGAGCAGAGTACCTCATGTGTTGGTATCTTCCAGTAGATTTAATGCCTGTCATATTCCTTGAAAGGACACAATGCTGAGGTCAATACCCCACGAATCCCAGACAGATTGTGTGGGCTTGAGTCAGATTCCACAAAATCTGATGAATCTGCCTGGTTATATTTCTGAATTGACTGGACTGAACACTCTGTGACTCCAGCCTCCATTCCAGACACCTCATCCCAGCTGTGCGCAGTATTGCTGTGGGTATTTTAATAAAGTATCCCTGTTTATTTCTTCTTCACATGGAACTGGGTGTCTCTTAGAAGCAATAACCATCCACCACCAGCTTTAGCCATGTAAAACCTTGTATGTGTAGTTTCTTGAGTTTAAAAATCCAGGCAAAGAGAAAGATCAGCCAGAAGCTTTGGACATTGGCAAAATTAACATCCCAAATTAAAAAGGGCGCTTGTGTGAGCACCGAGTTAAGTGGGATGAAGTCACATTTGAGAAAGACAGTCAGAGTTCTTCATGTCTTTTATGGTGCTGCTGAGTCAGTAGAAGCTATGTTTCTGCAGTACTAATGTTTACTTGCTGGTTTAGATACAAGCCTTAAAGATGGACTTTTCCACGAATTCAAGAAGTACGGGAAGGTGACGTCAGTGCAGATCCACGGCGCGTCCGAGGAACGGTATGGCCTGGTGTTCTTCCGGCAGCAGGAGGACCAGGAGAAAGCACTAAATGCCTCCAAAGGAAAGCTTTTCTTTGGCATGCAGATTGAAGTCACGGCCTGGATAGGACCAGGTAAGGTCCATGCCCTTCTCCCATGGGACGGCTCTGGGTGTGTTCAGGAGCTGTCGTAAAGAGGCAGAATAGAAGTAGGAAACATGTTTTAAAGAAACTGGGAAAAATGCCACAATAAATTCCAGAGCAAAAAGAGTGGATGCTCTTGGATCAAACAGCAAGAGAGTTCCAGTCTTAAGCCTCAGAGAAGGAAAGCTGCCATCCTCCCAAACAGTGGGATCCGCTGGAAGGAACGATCTCATCTACCACGTCTCAGTGGAGCAGCTGCCAGTGGGTGGTGTGAGCACAGCACTGAGTCCTCCCAGCCTCGTTTTGTCTCCTTTTAATTAAAACAGCCAACGAGTGCTGCGTTTTGAGCAGCACAGCCCACGTGACCAACCAGTGAGAGCTGCAGCCCTGAGCATGTGGTGAAGTTCTCAGACTGCACTTCAATGGCTTCTTTAAAAATTGATTCCTGAAAACAAACTCCTGCCACGTGCTCTTCCCCAAGTGCAGGGAGGCCTTACTGGAATTCGTGCACTCAAACGTTGATACTTGTTAAGAGTAAATTTCCAGAGAAGCAGTTGAAAGATGCAGCTCCCTTTCACCTGAGGATGCCGGATTCCTCAGTGGAATATAAAGATTCCAAATCCCACATAAATAACAAGTCATGGGTGCAGTACTGGGTGTTTTTCTCAAAGACAGTGCTTACTCTTGTTCAGATCAAGAAGGAGACCTGAATAAACCAACATGAACCAAATCTCCAGTCATTACAAATTTCCTGCTCTCTTTTGTCCTAGAAACCGAAAGTGAGAATGAATTTCGTCCTTTGGATGAAAGGATAGATGAGTTTCACCCAAAAGCAACGAGAACTCTGTTCATTGGCAACCTGGAAAAAACAACCACCTACCACGACCTTCGCAACATCTTCCAGCGCTTCGGGGGAATAGTGGTATGTGAATTGTGTCCTGTGTGGGGTGGCACTGCCCCCCCTTCTGTACAGACCTGTGAAATGCTGTGAGTGGTGCTAAGTCTGTCAACGACAGATAATTCAGTCTTTCTGTAGTAATCTGAGTCATTCTTGTTGGAATATACCTGAAAGCTTTTCTTTGTATTCGGAGTTCAGCATATGAATGTTGAGGGGTAATTTAGCAGGAAGAACAGTCCTAGGAGTGTTTACAACAAATGTCTCTCCTGGTAATTCTCCCCTGGTAGTGCCAAAGCTGACTGGGTAGTTGGGATGTAAAATGTGCCAGGTGATGTTTTCATGTTGACTCCTACAGCTGTGGGAATCTGAGTTTCCTGTTGATTCCTGGAACAAAGGGCTTGGTCAGTGTGTGTGGAAGCAGCCCCTGTGCCCAGGCAGAGGAGATTGGAGCAGATGGATCAGTGATGGCACATGGGGGATTTGGGTTTTCAGCTGAGGGGGAGTATCCGGATGAGGGAGAGCAGCCCCCTCTCCTCTGCTCATGACTTTCTATCAATTCACGTCAATGTTATATTTAAGGGGAATTTTCCATTAAAGTGGTGCAACTCTCCAATGAATTTTAATTAATTTTTACAAGGGCATGGAGTGACAGGACGAACCTTAAGCTGAAGGAGGGCAGAGTTAGGTGGGATATTGGGAAGGAATTGTTCCCTGTGAGGGTGGGGAGGCCCTGGCACAGGGTGCCCAGAGCGGCTGTGGCTGCCCCTGGATCCCTGGCAGTGCCCAAGGCCAGGCTGGACGGGGCTTGGAGCAGCCTGGGACAGTGGAAGGTGTCCCTGCCCATGGCAGGGGTGGCACTGGATGGGCTTTAAGGACCCTTCAAACCCAAGCCATTCTGGGATTCATTCTGTGATTCCTGTTGAGTCTGGGCTTCAGATGGTCCATGTTCTCTGTGTCAGCTGTGGGTGCTTGTGAACGTGCTGTGCGTTCTTCACTCTGCTCTGACGTGTTCTTATCACTGCAGATGAATCAGTCACACACACCAGGAGCCCTATCCCTGCTACCCCCCAAAAGAAGAGGAGGTTGCTTCCATGTACAATGTGGACAAATATAAAATCCTCGTTTTATGATGTCTGGCAGCCCTTGTGTATCCAGCCTCTGCTCTGTCCTTGACATCAGTAGTGATTTATGAATTCGTGCCATGTCTGTGGCTTGAACCCTTTTCCAGTGTTAGAGCAGCAGAGCTCTCCTGATAAAGATGCTTATCAGTGGTAGTGTAAATTGGCTTTTGTGTGCTGTGGTGCTCCCTGTCAGCATTATTAATGGCTCAGAATTGGGAGGCAGCGCTGCCTCGCTGTTTCCAGGAAAACTTGCAAGCTCAGGTGCAGAAGGGACCAGCTTTATAACCTTTCTGAGGGGTAATGAGCACAATAATGATATTTTATTTGTCTGTCACAAGGAATTGCTTGCCCAGGGTGAGTGGTCAAGTATAATTTGCCGTGGTTGCAATCATGCTACTTCAGACACTTGGAAGTGTAGTTTTCTATTAATATTCCACTTAAATCATTAGGCCAGGGCTGTAGGAGTCTAATAGTTGTGTAAATCTCCCTGTTTACCTCTGTTTTCCCAGATAAAGAGCTCTTGGGTGAGACCGTATCAAACTGCTGCCTTGTCCCTAAATTTATTAACCATGAAATTAGCCTGTCCTGGATGTTGGAACATTTGTGCTCAGATCCATGTGTGGCTCACAAAGGCAGCTCCTTCTATTCCAACAAATAAAGCCAAACCTTCCACCTCCTATTTTCAGCTCGGAGTGAATCATAATATCATGAGTTTATTCAGAGGCTTTGGGTACATTTCCAGTGCTAGTGCTGAGCTTGTTTGTTAACCAAATGTCAGCTCCTGACTTGCTGGGTTTTTTAAAATAGATTAAAATCAGCCTTTATTTGGCTTTGTGAGCCTCTGGCTGTACTTGTGAATGAGCCCGTGGTGGCTTGGTTTTAAAGAGGAACAGCGACTGAAGTTGAGGATCTTTTTTGCCTTTGCCCTGTACCAGACTGGTTCAAGGGATGAGTCCGGCATCACTTTGTGTTTCTAGGAACAGGATGGATCATGTTTATTTGGAAAAGAAGCCCTGCTTGGCTCAGAGATGAGGATCAGAGCAGGTTGTTTTCTCTTGAGCCTTTGTGACCAAAAATTAATCTCTATTTCTTTGATCCTGAATTGTCTCTTCTTGATACAGTATTAACAGCCTAAAGCTGGTGTTTGTTGACCAGGTCAGGCTTAGTTCTGTGGGCTTGGATTTTAAATCTGTGTGATGAAGAGCTTTCCCTGCTCCATAAGGATTTGGTTTGGAGATGCAGCAGAACAGCAAAGTTTTAACTGCCCGCTATTGTTTAAATCCTCTCTCTGAAGCAAATATTAGTTAAAGAGCTTGCTGTGCCACATGCCCCTGAAAAAAACAAGTCCTCTTAGATGAGATTGACTGCTGACTGTGAGTTGTTGTGTTTTGTGCTTGTCCCCAGGACATTGACATTAAGAAGGTGAACGGTGTCCCTCAGTACGCGTTCCTGCAGTACTGCGACATCGCCAGCGTGTGCAAAGCCATTAAGAAGATGGATGGGGAATATCTCGGAAATAACCGGCTCAAGGTAAAGAAATCCTCCCCTGGACTGTATCCTTCTTGTTCCTTCCATTGCCGCATCGTGGGATGTTTTGCAGCACCGTAGTTTATGGAAGTAAGATGATTTTTAATGTGAGATCGTATCAGAGCATGATGGTTTCAACCACCACCTAACTGGGATTAATCAGCATTTTTCTTGGCTCTGTCCACACGGAACCCTGGGATTGAGCACTCGGAGACTGACATTCCCTGGCCTGGAAGGGCCACGTCTGGCAAGGCTGTGCTGGGAATCCATTCCACTCCCCATGGCAAACGGGGCCTGTCAGGCCCCAGAGCTGTCAACTTGTCACTTCTCAGACATTCAAACTGTAGAAGAACCCAATGTTGTCAAACACTCCATTTGTTTAAGCAAGCAGAATTATTTTCATTAATTGCTCTTTGATTTTTGTCTTGCACCTGCACCAGATGCTAATTTTAGAAAATCCATACAAACAACAGCTTTCTCCAAATAAGTCTTTCATTAGGCAGGCTCTGTTCAGTGAGTTTTAACCCTTGTGCACTGTACTGATGGAAGTTTTGCCCTTTTGTGTCCAGCTGGGTTTTGGGAAGAGCATGCCTACAAACTGCGTGTGGTTAGATGGGCTTTCCACAAACGTTACGGATCAGTATCTGACCCGACATTTCTGCCGATACGGGCCTGTGGTGAAGGTAGGTGGGAGGCTTTGGCATGTGCTTCCAAGTCGTTACTGTCTTCCTTTCTTCCCATCCTGTCCTTTCAACCCCCACTGTCCAGGGCTTTATAGCTCAGGTAGAAAAAATTCTCTCTGGGGTGGAATTTGGTTGACAGGGCTCTGTCAGCATAGACAGCAACCAAAACCAAGTATTTTGAGTGAGCCGAGATGTTGAGTATTGGAAACCATTTGTTGCTCTTGTGCAGTACAGTCTCTCCCCAGCAAACCTTCTTAAATGTTAGTTGGAAGAACAGCAGTCTAATTACGTAATTACTCATACTTGCTAATTACATAATTAGACATAACTATGCTTTTTTTCGTCAGACCAAGAAAAAAAGACTTTTTAAAAGCAGTCAGGACAGTCACGGTGCCAAAAGTACATGGAAAAAGAGAGAAAGTCAACAATGGTGCAACACACCCATGTCATGCAGTGGGAGCCTCTCCCATGCAAGTGATTTATCACGTGCTTAAACTCCAGTGTGGGAGTTGTCCTGTGTATTTTTATTGGACATGGATGTGCTTAAAATTAAGCAATGTGTGTAAATCTTTGCAGGATCAGGGTCTGGCATCCCCAAAGGATTTTTGTGGGTTTGTGTTGCAGCTTTGACATTCTTTATTGTAGCTGTTGTTGCTTGAATAATACATTTATGCTACTAAAGGAAGGCAATATTTGGAAATTGGGCATTTAGCAACTGGTGAGTGGTACTGCAGATTGATAACAGAAGCTGGTTCCACTTTGGGATTAACTGTTCCCTTTACCTTTTTTCCCCCCTAAAACACATTGGAAATTAGGAAAAAAAAAAAACTTAACAAATACTACAAAACTCAGTCAACAAAGAAAAAAATATTCAAAGTAAAATACAGAAAAACAAAATAAAGGCATAATATACCTCAAGCCACAATATCCACAATTCAAAGCAGTCCCGTGTCCTTTTATTGTCTCTTCATTCCAATATGCCTCATCAGAAAAGCCTGGAAATTCACCTTGCTAAAAATTATTTCCTTCCTGGTATCCTCGTGACTTAGGATTTTGTTGGGACTGACATTAAGTCCTGTGGATGAGGCTCTTATTTGGTTTTTGTTTTGTTTTTTTGTTTTTTACAGGTGGTGTTTGACCGCTTAAAAGGCATGGCCCTGGTTCTCTACAATGAGATTGAATATGCACAAGCAGCTGTAAAAGAGACCAAGGGGAGGAAAATCGGTGGGAATAAAATTAAGGTGTGCAGAATGACCTCCAAACTAAAGCAAAACAGGCAAAAAAAGAGGAACAAATTGTGTTCAGGCCTTCCCCCTTAAATGCTGGCAGTGCAGACTGCCAGGCTCAAGGAATACTTGGTGGGACACACACGTCCCACATACCAAAGGCTTAAATTATATTTTTATACTCGGCTTATCAAGATGTCAGGGAATCCTGAACTGTTACTTTTAAAGCCTTTTCCAGTATTCTGCCGTTTGTTTCGCTGAACTTGTCTCTCTGAGCTCCTGAGTGTTGGTGTCCGTGTCACTGCCTCGTTTACCCCAATCCAAGGCAAACTTTTGTCTGTTTTCGTGTTAAAAAAGAGAAGTCTGAAGGTGTGAGTTCCTCCAGGAAAACACATGGCTGTGTTCCAGCTGCCCCATGCTGATGTCCAGGCTCTGGGGTACAGTAACCTCAACATGCAGTCATGGAATCAGGGAATGGTTTGGGTTGGAAAAGACCTTAAAGATCATCTCGTCCTTCCTTGCAACAGATTTTAAACAATAATGGAAAACACTACTTAAAATACACAGAAAATATTTTTCTTCCTGGAGCAACACTTAACATTTCCAGGAATATCTTGGATTTGGGTGAATGTGGTGATACCTGTTCTGACTGTCCCATCAGCCCCACTAACTGGGGACGTGAGGTGTCAGCCAACCCTTTGAATTATCTTCCTTCTCCTTTCTCCTCTCCTAAAGAGTAGGCAATGATGTCAGGCATGATCTCAACAGCTTCCCACCTCACCCAGGGCTGAAAGTTGGATATCCTGTAGTTTCTGAGCATGGTGTTGGATAGCAGTCACCTTCCTCTGCAGGAAAGCGTGTGGTCCCCTAAAAGTTTCCCATCTTGTGTGGGTCTTGTTGCTTAATGATTTTGGAATAAGCAACACCCCCAATGTGTGTCTGTGCCCCATTGCTGTGGTTACACACAGGATGATTTAAAAAATAACAGGAACTGGAATGTTAAAAATACTGCGTTATGTGGCGTACACGTAATGAAATCCGTTCTAATCCTTCATTTTTTGCACTACACCATTAGCGTCTTAGTATTGTCATCCTTGGCTAGAAAACACCAACTCTTGGAGTAGCTGGAACAGGGAGCTGCAGTTCAGGAGGCTTGGTTCTTTCCCTGCTCTATAACCCCGGGCAAACACTGTGGAGTCCGGAATAGATTGATAATCCTGACCTTCTGTAGCACTGCCCTGAGATAAAAGAGACTTTGGAACTGTCCTGGCATTAAAAACATCAATACCACGATAATAATGTGTATTTTTCCTGCTGCTTTGCCCAACAGAAGCCTCTGGGCTGGCAGCTACAACAACATAGTAAGGAGGTAGTTACACAGCTCCACTGAGAAAGATCTTTATTCCTGGGGATGTGCAGGGCCACAATTGGGAAGTGTTTGACATTTTTAATTAAATTTTACCCCCATTTTCAGATCTGCTCCCACCTTCAGCAGACAGGGAAATGTTGGCAGAATGGGATGTTTCTGTGACTGAATGTGATTTCCCCTTTCTTTTTCAGGTGGACTTTGCAAATCGGGAGAGTCAGTTGGCGTTTTATCATTCCATGGAGAAAACGGGTCAAGATATCAGAGACTTCTATGAAATGCTGGCAGAAAGAAGGCATGTACCAATATATTTATTAAATGTTTTGTTTTCCAACATCACCTTACACAATCCTTTTACAGTCATTGTCCTCATCATCTTACAATCAAACTTTCTTCAGGCCATAATTCTTAAACAAGTTTTTGTTCCTCTCAACTTTATCCTTATTTTTAAAGTTTTACTAAAAACACCTCTGCATTTCTAAATTTTTTTTTTTACCTTTTTTTTTTAACAAATTTATGTGATCAAACTGAAACCGTGCAGATGAGAGCAGGCAGGATCTCACACATCCGAGGCGTAGCCGGTTACTGGAATTCCTGCTGAGGTGGAGGTTTCAGTTGTCTGCATGATCCATATTTTAGTATCCGGTTTCTCTGGTGGGTCACCAGGACACAGTTGGGAGTCATTCATCACGTCTTAGGAATGCAAAGAGCAGCTTAACTGTAACAGAGAAATGTGTGTGTTGGTGGGTGTATATAAAGTCTGATAAACTCCTGCTGCTCAGCCCTTGAGCAGAGAGTAAAATCTGATCCTCCACCTCCCTCTTCCCAACAGTTTTGTTTGTAACTTGATAAAATAAGACAATTTGAGTAAGGATGCATTTTTATTTTGAATAAAGCTGTGTCCTGTGTGGCTGCCCCTTGGCAGCAGCTGGCACCACATGCTGCACAACCACTTATTTATCCCTGCAGACCTGGCACAGAAACACTCCACATTATGGGCTTTTTTACCTCCACTGACTGAAAAAACACCCATGTTTTATTCCCTTCAGAGCCTGGCTCATTGTTAGGGCTGTGCCTTGCCCAGGAGTCAGCCCAGCGTGATGCCGATTATACCTGGGAGCTGGATAAACCCAATCATTTTTTGCAGTGAAATAGATTGGTCTGACATAATGCAAAATGAGCAGATTTAAAAGCGAGCAGGGTTTGGAAATTGGCAATCAGGATTTGCATAATGGAAATACAAGTGTGCCTTCCCCAGGCCTTGCCAGATGTTGTGATGTGCCAGCAATAAACATTTCCTCAGCACTACACCGGATTCAGGAAAGAGAAGGGCGTTATTGGATGTTCTTTAGCACACAGGACTCGGGTGGGCTTGTCTTTGCCATGGAATAATCCTGAGCAGGACCTTGATTTCTGGTGTTTGGGCACACGTTAGTCTGATTTTTCTTTCTCTGTCACTCTGCTCACACAGTCATTAGGAGATCCATAGGGATAATGGATCGTGGAGCAGCAGAGCGAGTTCTGCAGTGACTCCTGTAATTCTGCAGCTTCTGGTGCCCCTCTGAGCTCCTCCTTGCAGAGGTGCTGAGATCTGCACAAACCACCTTCTCTTGGGGTTGTAGCTGGAGCCAGTCTAAACAGGACCCAAAGGAAAAAAAAAAAAACGAGACATGAAAAAGCAAAATCCCTGATCAATATTTTTAACTTCACAGCTGCTTTTCACAACATCCCACTTCACTTGCAGGATGAGGTTTTCATCTTCCCTGTTTTGTCCCTTTTTCAATTTTGTTATTTTCTTAAAAGGTGGAAGCTGCCAGCTTTTAACATAAAACATAAACTGTGAAGCCAAATAAACCTGTGAGGAATCCCGGAATCATTTAGGTTGGAAAAGACCTCCAAGGTCATCGAGTCCAAACCTGTGACTGATCCCCTCCTTGTTAGCCAGCCCAGAGCACTGAGTGCCATGTCCAGGCCTTCCTTGGACACCTCCAGGGATGGAGACTCCAAACCTCTCTGGGCAGCCCCTTCCTATTCCTGACCACCTTTTCCATCAAGAAATTCCTCCTGATGTCCAACCTGAACCTTCTCTGGCTCAGCTTGAGGCCGTTTGCCCTTGTCCTGTCCCTTGTTCCCCGGGAGCAGAGCCCAACCCCACCTTTGTACAGAGTGTGCAGAACATTCTGTAATGGTGGGGAATCAAGAACTCCAGCTTTATTCCACCTCCCTGCCATGTTTAGTGTTACAAATGACTTATTTTTGCTGCTTGGAGGTATTGAAATAACAACATTAATTGCTTGATTTACTTTGCTGAATGACTTCACATGACCTTATAAACAACCTGATATTTGTTGACTTGGTTTTACTGTAAACAGGCAACACCAGCAAGTCACATGCAGTGAAGGAGCTAATTTGGGAATTAAAAGATCACTTGCAGGGCTTAGGATTTTTAAAGAAATGTTACCACCACTTTGCTGCTTAGTAATGGAGAGATTCCACCCCTGAATTTTGATTTTACTCAAAGGTCTCAGAAGGTCTCAGGTTCTGGATAAGGGGGTGTCTTCACCCTGCCAGCCCTGTGTGGGTGCACAGGTGCTGTGTTGGTTTTACCTTCATTTCATGCAAGGTTTGAATTTGACAAAAACAAAGGAGTGAGGGTGGTGTAACAATGCTTGGAAGAGCTGTTGCGATATTACCCATGAAGTACATTTGGTTTCTTAAGTTAACAAAGTATTTAGTCTGCTGCACACAGATTCCTTGCCAAACCTCTTTGTGCAGCTACCTTGATGCACATAGGAAAAAAGAAAATTATTCCTTTAGATAGCAAAAAAACTGTAGTAACAGAGTACATTGGTTGAGAAGGAGAACTAGAATCTTTTTATTCTTATGTTTAGCAGAGACGAGCGAAGAGGATCCTACGAATACGCCCCTGACCGTACTTACTACGAGACCGTTCGGACCCCGGGGACGTATCCTGAAGATCCTCGGCGGGAATACCCAGCTCGGGGCAGAGAATTCTACGCCGAGTGGGATCCCTACCAAGGAGACTACTATGACCCACGATACTATGACGACCCTCGCGAGTACCGGGATTACCGGGGAGATCCGTATGAGCAGGACATCAGGGAGTACAGCTACAGGCAACGGGAGAGGGAGAGGGAGAGGGAACGGTTCGAATCCGATCGGGACAGAGACCACGAACGGAGACCGATCGAGCGGAGCCAGAGCCCGACACATTCCCGGCGCCCGCAGAGCCCCGGAGCGTCGCCCTCACAGTCGGAGCGGCTGCAGAGTGACTCGGAGAGGAGGATTTATAGCAGGTCCTCGGATCGCAGCGGCAGCTGCAGCTCGCTGTCCCCTCCGCGATATGACAAGCTCGACAAAGCCCGTGTGGAACGATACACAAAAAATGAGAAAGTGGAGAAAGAGCGTGTTTTCGAGCAGGAGAGGGTGGACAAGGAGAAGCGCTTGGTGAGGAAGGAAAAGCCGGAAAAAATAGAAAAGGAGAAAGCAGATAAGCAGAAACGAAAAGCGAAAATCCATTCACCCAGCTCTCAGTCCTCGGAAACGGATCAGGAGAATGAGAGAGAGCCCAGCCCAGAAAAACTGAAGGGCAACAGTAAACAAAGCAAAGAGAGGGGTGACAAAGAAGGGACAGCAAAGAACCGCCTGGAACTGATGCCCTGTGTTGTGCTGACCCGTGTGAAGGAAAAGGAGGGGAAGGTGATCGATCAGCCTGCACTGGAGAAACTGAGGGCAAAGCTGGATAACGACACTCTGAAATCCCCGCTGCTCGAACAGAAAACCCAGACGTCCCAGGCTGAGCAAGCCAAGTCTGAGCAGTCTAAACTAGAACCCGTCAGAACCAAGGTACAGAAGGAGAAAGCCCTTGCCAGTCACATCGAAGTGGTGGACAAGGAGGGAAAAATGAAACCCAAAAAGCACTTGAAGACAGAGCAACCTTCTGAGGGGGCCAATGCAGTTGATTTAGACAAGTTGGAGGCTCGTAAAAGGCGTTTTGCCGATGCAAATCCGAAGCCTGACAGGCAAAAACCGGATGTAAAACGGAGTAGCCAAGATGAGGAGGATGCGCGCATGGTTTTGAAAAAGCAGCTTGATGCGACAGCGTCATCTAGAGAAGCACCAATGTTAAGGGAAGGAGAATTGGAGAGAAAACCCCTGAGGAAGGAGATGATTAAAAGGGAATCTAAAAAACTCAAACTGGAAAGACTTGTTCCCGTTACTAGTCCCAAAGAAATTCAGGACACTCTTAATGTTGGTGGGATTGGCATGCGTCCCACCCTGGATCTGCAGGCGAGGCTCATGGAGGCACCTGATGAACCTGTGGAAGTTCAGGAACTCCCTACTAAAAAACTGAACCCGGTAAAACCCCAGCATAAACAAGTACAGCTGCTGGACGAGCAGGGAACGGAGAGAGAGGACTCAAGGAAGAACTACTCCAGTCTTCCTGAAGAAACACCAGACCATAAACTTGGCCAAGAGAAAACTCAGTCGGCAGACACGGAGGAGAAAATCAGCATTGACATTGACCACACGCAGAGCTACCGGAAACAAATGGAGCAAAGTCGCAGGTTGAAACAGCAGCTGGAAATGGAGATTGCAAAGTCGGAGAAGTTTGGCAGTCCAAAGAAAGATGTTGATGAATATGAAAAGCGGAGTCTGGTTCATGAGGTGGGAAAGCCTCCACAAGATGTCACCGATGACTCTCCACCGAGTAAAAGGAAAAAGACTGACCAGTTTGACTTCGAAATTAGCACTAAGAGAGAAAGGAACTACAGAAGCTCTCGTCAGGTGAGTGAGGATTCCGAAAGGATGTCCTGTTCCCCAAGTATCAGACACTTCCCATTCCACGAGGATGAGGACACGCTCGATTCTCCAAGGTTAATGCCATTGAAGGAAACCAAAGAGTCACCTAAAATAGAAGAAAAGGGTCTTTCATACTCCAACATGACTGTGAGGGAGGACTCGCTGAAATTCAATCCTTATGATTCCAGCAGAAGGGAGCAGATGGCAGAAATGGCTAAAATAAAACTCTCTGTGCTGAGTTCTGAGGAAGACTCAAGTAGGTGGGAAACCCAAGTGAAGCAAGAGCCTGGGAGAGTCGATATCAGCTTTCCAAGCAGCATCGTGAAAAGAGACAGCATACGGAAACGGTCTGTCCGAGACCTGGAACCTGGGGAGGTGCCTTCCGATTCGGATGATGATGGCGAAAACAAGCCCCATTCCCCAAAAGCCTCATCCTTGTTAGAGAGTTCCAGGTTGTCTTTTTTATTAAGGGACAGAGAAGAGAAGTTCCGTGAAAGAGAGGAAAGACTCCAGTCCAGTTCCTTAGAAAGAAACAAATTCTACTCTTTCGCATTGGACAAGACAATCACACCCGACACAAAGGCCTTGCTTGAAAGGGCTAAATCCCTCTCTTCCTCCAGAGAGGAAAACTGGTCCTTTCTAGACTGGGATTCAAGATTTGCTAGTTTCAGAAACAACAAAGACAAAGAGAAGGTTGACTCAGCTCCAAGACCTATTCCATCCTGGTATATGAAAAAGAAAAAAATCAGAACCGATTCCGAAGGTGGAAAACTGGATGATAAGAAAGAAGATCATAAAGAGGAGGAACAAGAGCGGCAGGAACTGTTTGCTTCTCGGTTTTTGCACAGTTCAATCTTTGAACAGGACTCCAAACGCCTGCAGCATTTAGAGAGGAAGGATGATGATCTGGACTTCATCTCCGGAAGGTTGTATGGGAGACAGTCCTCTTCCGATGGGATGAACAGCACGGCCGATTTGGTGCAAGAGCCAGTGGTTCTCTTCCACAGTAGGTTTGTTGAGCTGACACGAATGCAGCAGAAAGAAAAGGAGAAAGATCAGAAACCAAAAGAAGTGGAGAAACAGGAAGATAAAGAAAACCGGCCGAAAACACCAGAAATGGTTCCTGATAGTAAAGAAACAGAACATAAACCTTCCTCAGTTGTTGGTCCTTCTTCAGTCACCATCCTCCCACAAGAACCCGTCGCTCCCATCGCTCCTGAGAAAATAGTGAGTGACAAGGTCCTGGTGGAACCAGCTTCTGTCAAAGAAGAGAAACCTTCTGAACCTGCTGTTGCAGCAGAGGAACAAAAACCTTTTCCTGAACTCGCTGCTCCTGTCAAAATGGAGCCTCCTGAGCAAACGGAACCTTCGCCAGTTGTAGAAGTGAGTAAAGAAATTGTTGCTACAACACTGGCACCAGAGGAAGATGCTGTGGCAACAGAGCATCCTTCATACTTGGATACCAAACCTCCCACTCCTGGGGCCTCGTTTTCCGATGCAGACATCAGCGTAGATCCAGAACCTGAGACTGCCCAGCTACTTCCACCTCCGCCCAAGCTAGTTCAGAAGTCAGATGAGGCTGTGGAACCTAAAGAGGAAAATCCTCCACCCTCTGCCAGCACCGATGCTGGTGTGAGTCAAAAGGCGGAGGCGGCTGCTGAGGTCCTGCCGCCCGTTTCTGACAATGACATGGAAGTGGAACCTCCAGTTGTTGTAAAAGATAAAAAATCCTACAAGAGTAAACGGTCCAAGACTCCCGTGCAGTCGGCTGCAGCTAATGTCACGGAAAAGCCTGTCACAAGAAAGAGTGAAAGAATTGACCGTGAAAAACTGAAAAGGTCAAGCTCTCCTCGTGGGGAGACCCAGAAGCTTTCTGAATTGAAAGTGGAGGCAGAAAAGGTTTCAAGGAATGCTGCTAAATCCCCAAGTTCCGCTGCAGAGCCAGAAAACGTGGAGCTGAGCTTGCCAATAGGCCGGACCAGGCGCAGAAACGTGAGGTCGGTCTATGCTACCACAGGGGACAATGAAGGCCCATCTCCAGTGAAGGACTCCATGGAGGTCACTAGGTCCACCAGGAAAAGAGGGGAAAAGGAACCACAGGAAGCAGTGACAACTGTTCCCACAACCCCGAGGAGGGGAAGACCTCCCAAAACCCGCCGTAAGCCAGAGGAGGACATCTCTCCGATAAAGACCGAACCGGTACAACAAGAGGTGGAGGAGGCTGAAACTAAAGATACTGTGGAAGCTCCTAAACCTGCAGAGGGTTGGAGGTCTCCTAGATCCCAGAAGCTCACACACAGTCACTCATCAGCTGCTACCAGCCAACAGGGCAAGAAAGGGAAGAATGAACCGAAAGCCGATACCACGGCTGAATCCGAAGATACTGCTGAAAGAAGTGGTCAGGAATCGAGCACCAGTGACAATGGCAATAAAGCAAAGGCTGCTGAGAAAGAGCCGGCAGCAAGCGAGCAGAAACGTGATCGGAAGGAACTGGATGTGGAGAAGAACCAGCTAGAAATCCCCACAGCTGAGATCACTGAGAAGAAGCCGGTGCCAGAAAAGGTTACGAAATCCAAAAGGGGAAGGTACAAAAATACCAAAACTGTTGTTGATAAGGCATCCGTGTGTCTCAAAAATGTAGAAATACGCCTCAATGTTGATGAAGTCAAGGGCGCCTTGCGGCCCACGGAGGAGGAGGCAGAGCCAGTGGCGGTGTCACCACCCAAGATGAAGAGCCCTCCAAAAGAGGACATCCTGCCACCCCACTTCACTAAGAATGAGGTAGAAGATTCATTTCCGGAAATGGAAAAGGAGGTGATGCGGGAGCCCAAGCAGTCACCCGAGGCTGCCCAGTTAGCAAAGCAGATCGAGCTTGAGCAGGCGGTGGAGAACATTGCAAAACTCACCGAAACTCCTCCGACAATTGCTGCCTACAAAGAGCCAACAACAGATGTGGCTGAAGTCCGTCAGGAGGAGGAAGCAGATAAACCCGCACACCAGGCCAGTGAAACGGAGCTGGCAGCAGCCATCGGCTCCATCATCAATGATATTTCTGGGGAGACAGAAAGCTTCCCTGCGCCGCCGACGTATCCTGCTGAATCTGAGGCTGAAATCACCACAGAGCCCTTGGTATTGCAGTCACCTCGGGAGGAGATGGAGCCCGAGACAGATCAGGCAGTGAACAATATCCTAGAAACTGAGGCTGCTGTCGAGCCTGCAGTGCAGCCGGTGCCCAGCTCTGTCACTTCGACGTTGGA
Source organism: Corvus moneduloides (assembly GCF_009650955.1). Classification (NCBI taxonomy): domain Eukaryota; kingdom Metazoa; phylum Chordata; class Aves; order Passeriformes; family Corvidae; genus Corvus; species Corvus moneduloides. Next base: position 7,774,376 of record NC_045497.1, read on the forward strand.
GACAGAGAGCAAGGAGTCTGAAGTCAGCTTCAGTGAATCTTCCAACTCTGCACAGGAGGCTGAGACCTTGCAGGAGGCTGAAGTTGCTCGGAAGGAAAAGGGCCGTCAGAAAACCACGCGGCAGAGACGCAAGAAGAGCACGAGCAGGAAGGGTGACGCCACCGAAGCCAACACCTTCGAGCCAGAGAGGGTGCAGAGCAAATCACCCCCCGCCAGTGAAGTGAAGACAAAACCTGAAGAAGCCTCAAAGGAGGAAAAGCAAATCAAACCCACAGCATCCATGGAGCCAAGTGCTTCTGATGTCACCAAGGCTGTGGCTGCTGATGTTGTGGCTGCACACGAGGCTGTCCCTGAGAGCAGCACTTCTCCAAAGGTGCCCGTTCTGGCTCCTCTGGACCTGGGTGCCCCGCCGGTCCTCCTCGATGAGGGGAGTCAGAGCGGGTTCAAGATCCGGTCGCCCCTGGAGAACGCTCCCATCACGCCACCGAGTGCCCCGAATGCGGCCCTTCCTGCTGTCCCCACAGCAGCAGCCAAGCTGCCCAATCCGGTGCCTGCCACCATCGTCCCCCTTCACTCCGGCACTGCCAAGGTTCCGGAGTGGGTGGTCAGGCACGAGGACCCCCGTGCCCGTTCCACACCCCCGCCCGCTCTCCCACCAGACACAAAGGCGTCAGATATCGACACGAACTCCAGCACTTTGAGGAAGATACTCATGGAGCCCAAATACGTCTCAGCGACGAGCATAACCTCCACGCACGTGACGACGACGCACGCCGAGCCGGTGAGTGCGCCGTGCTTGGAGGAGGCGCCTCTTCACCCTGCCGTGGAGGCCATCAAGCCGGTTTCTGAGGAGAAGCCAGCCGTTCCCATCACCAATGCCCTGGACTCACCAGTGGCTGAAGCGCCGGTGTTCAGCGAGAAGGAAAAGATCAACACAGTGATTGCTCCCAAAGCCACTTCTGTCATCAGCAGAATGCCCCACAGTGTGGATCTGGAGGAGGCTCCGAGGATCACCTTGGTGAAGCAAGCTCCTCAAACCCAGACCTGCCTCGTCAATGCTCCCTCGCCGAAATTTAAGCAGAGATCAAGTACGAATGATAACAGCAGGTTTCATCCGGGATCGATGTCCATTATCGAGGAGAGGCCTGTGGAGACTGGGTCCAGCCCAGGGCTGCGGGTGAACACCTCGGAAGGTGTGGTGCTCCTGAGTTACTCGGGGCAGAAGACAGAAGGCCCTCAGCGAATCAGTGCCAAGATCAGCCAGATTCCCCCAGCCAGCGCTGTGGACATCGAGTTCCAGCAGTCTGTATCCAAGTCTCAGATTAAACAGGAGCCTATCACGCCATCCCAGCCGGCACCGAAAGGCTCCCAGGCCTCGGCGGGCTACGGGACTGTTTCCACCCATTCTTCATTGGTACTTGGAACACAGCCCTACAACACCTCACCCGTCATCTCCTCCGTCAAGCAGGAGCGCACCGCGCTGGACAAGCCCGACTCGTCTCACCTCACTGTCCAGACCCCAGCATCTCAGCCCGGCAAGGTCCTGACACAGACGGTAAACACTCCACCCGTGCTGGTCCATAACCAGATGGTTGTGAATAAAAAACTGTCTGACCCAGCTACTCTGAAAGTGGAGACCAAGACTCTGCAGCCCTCCAGCCTGAGTCCTGGAGTTAGTCCTCACCACCCTTCCCTCTCTGGGAAGATGCATTCGGAAGCGAACCACGTCAGCTCGGGGCCCAGCACCCCGACCGACCGGGCCATCTCCCACCTGGGGGTCGCCAAACAAGAGCCGCACTCGCCGCGTACCAGCGGGCACTCGCCGTCGCCGTTCCCCCGGGCCTGTCATCCCGGCAGTACCTCGTCCCCGGCTTTGTCCAGCAGCACCCCAGTCATGCTGGCGCCAGGAATTCCCGTTCCGCAGTACATATCCAGCATGCATCCCGAGCAATCTGTTATCATGCCCCCCCACAGCGTAACACAGACTGTGTCCCTGGGCCATCTGTCCCAGGGTGAGGTGAGAATGAACACCCCTCCTCTCTCTGGCATTCCCTACGGCATCCGCCCGGAAGCGCTCCACTCCCCCCGAGCTGCTCTGCAACCCCAGATGGAGATCAAACCTCAGCGATCCAGCACACCCCAGCCAGCGCCCATACGAGACATCGTCATGCCCCCGCTGTCCTCCCAGCACCCCCCCGAGGAGGAGCTGCACTTCCACCACAGCACGGTGTGCCGCGGGCCAGCCCCGGTGCAGTCCGACGTGCTGGTGATGCAGCCCGACTACCGCATGCACCCCAGCAGCCTCCGGCTGGACCAGTACAACGTCCCGCGGGACGTCAGGATGATCATGCACCCGCACATGGCCGCTGTGGGCGAGCACCACTCGGAAACGCGGCAATCCCGGACACCCGAAGGGGCCGTCAAAACTCCCCCGGTCAGTAAGACCCCGCAACCCGGGAAAGAGACTCCCAAATCCTCGGAAGGCAAGATGGCCCACTCTCCCCACAGCGAGCCCCGGCTGCTCAGCGTGCCCTCGGGCACCCAGCTGCCTGGGCTGCCCCTGACGCAGCCTGTGGTGGTCCCACACGGGGTGCAGATCATGCATCCCGCCGGGAGCTCCTTCCACGATTACCGCTCCGTGTACGGCGACATGAGGAATTACCACACGGCACAGCTCGGGCATCCACAGTTCCCGGGCGCCTCACCCATCGGGCTGCCCTCCCGGAGCATGACCCCGTCTCAGGTGAGAAAAAAACCCTTTATCCATCTCCCTGGAATCTGGAGCGTTTTGAGCTGTTTCTTGGGGAAAATGGGGTTCAAATGCTGCTTAGCATCAGAGGAAGCTGAGACAAGCCATTTCCTGAACTCCTCTGGGACTCCAGCCAGGAGGGGTGAAGTTGCCTGCAGGTTTCTGGATGTGGAGGCATCAGGGGGAGAATTGTCAGTACCGAGGTGGTGCATGGGTCAGGCATCCTTGGATGGATGGCGAGGCTAGGAATGGGCTTGGGACAGGATTCAGGGAGTGGGGTTTCAGCTCAGGTGGGCTTGGAAGTGAAGGACTGTCCCAGGTGCTACTGCAGCGGGGCTGATGCTGTGACATGGATGTCTCCACCAGGAATCTGATGGTGTCCTGGCAGTCTTACAATGGGGTGGAACACACCCTCGGCCTAAACATTTTCCTTTTCCCCCCTTCCTCCTTCCCAGGGTCTGCCGGAGGGTGAGCACTCGCACCCCAGCCAGCCAGTCCGCAGCAAGACCCCTCAGATCCCGCAGGACCCCAAGGGCCCGTCGGCAGCAGGGCCGGAGCAGAGCCACCACCCCCCTGTGAACAGGCACGCGGCCCAGATGGACCCCCACGTCCACCTCCAGAGGGCACAAGGGGACACGAGCCAGACCTCCTACCCCTCGCCCGTCGCCATCTCCATGAAGCAGGAGCTTCCCTCGCCGCACCAGCCGCCAGCAGTTCCCAAGCAATCCATGTTTATCCCCACGACGTCGGGGCCGCCCCTCAGCCGTCCAGAGCCCCAGTCCACGCTCAAGCAGGAGCCGTCACCTCACCCCGTGTCCCAGAGACCGGTGGACATGGTCCAGCTCTTGACAGTGAGTGTCGTGCTCCTGATCTGGGGGGAAATCACCTGGTTCTGTCTCAGCCACAGCACCAAATCTGACCTTTCTTGCATCAAAGACTTCAGATGCAGAAAAGGCATTGTTTGGGTTTTGGGCTGTTTTGTCCTTGATGGATTTTAGCCATGTTTACTGTTCCAAGTCAGTTTTACAGCCAGCACTTTCCTGGAAGGTGTTTCCTCATGGGCAGGGGAGAGTGTTGGTGTATTTCATTTAAATAAAAAGGGAAAACCACTCTCACAAGTGTAGAAAATGAGGAAGAGGAGGGAGGCAATGAGGAACAGGTACCAACAAGGAGCTGACGGTTGTGTTCAGTACCAAGTATCTCCTGTATAACCTTGAGCAGTTCCTCCCCTGTTGTTATTTCTCAATTTGTCCGCTTATAAAAGGGAAAACAGTGTTTGGGAACAGCCATGTGCTGGGTGGGCGGCTGAGGGATTGGGATGATGGGATCCACCCAGGCAGACTGGCCAGCTGGAAGGAAAAGGACTGAACTCTTGATTTAGCAGAATCTAACCCAGGCCTGGCGTGTAGAGGGTTGATCTGGTGTAACACCTCTGCTGAGCCTTTAAGCCTCCGATGGAAGTATCGGAGGCAGCCGAGCAGCTCGGATGGGATTTCAGATCCCCCTCTCCTTGCTTTGCACGTAACTCTTCTTCTCCCTCTCTTCCCAGAAATACCCCATTGTCTGGCAGGGTCTCCTGGCTCTCAAGAACGACACGGCGGCCGTGCAGCTCCACTTCGTGTCCGGGAACAACGTCCTGGCGCACCGGTCGCTGCCGGCGCCCGAGGGAGGGCCCCCGCTGCGGATCGCGCAGCGCATGCGGCTCGAGGCCTCCCAGCTGGAGGGGGTCGCACGGAGAATGATGGTGAGGGCCCGGGCTGGGGCAGGGAGGGGGTTTGGGATTCCCTGTGCTCAGAGCTGGGCTGGTCTCACCAGCTGCAGGGCTGAAAACCATCAGAGCTCCCAGAAACTTGGGCTTCTGTCACGTTGATTTCTCCACCCAGAGGGTGCTGGGGCGCTGACCAGGCTCCCTGGGGAATGGGCACGGCCCCAAGGCTGCCAGAGCTCCAGGAGCTCTCAGGCACAGGGTGGGATTGTTGGGATCCTGTGCATGGCCTGGAATTGGACTCGATGATCCCTGTGGGTTCCTTCCAATCCTGGAGATCGTATGATACTGTTTTGGGATTCTGGTATTAACACTGATTCCTTCAACCCAGAGGGTGAACATGGATTGCAGGTGGTGAGCAATGGCTCTTACACTGCATTTATGGAAAAGGGAGTGAGAGCTGGGCAGCTCTGAAATCACCCTCAGCCCTGGGAAAAACTCCTGCTGGCTTCAGTGTGTCTGAGTAAGGTGGGAAGGGGAGTTCAAGTGGCCATGAAAATCCATTTTCAATCCTTTCCACCATGGCCATGCTCTCAGCAAGTGTTGGAATCACAGAATCCCAGACTGGTTTGGGTTGGACGGGCCTTAAAGCCTGTCCCACCCCTGCTATGGGCAGGGACACCTTCCTCTATCCTAGGTTGCTCCAAGCCCCGTCCAGCCTGGCCTTGGGCACTTCCAGGGACCCAAGGGCAGCCACAGCTTCTCTGGGGAACAAATTGTAACATCAAGGAGTTTAAAGTGAGGATTTTCCCCCCCAGATAATGGATGGAGAGCTGGAAAACACATACTCATCCAGCATTTCCCTGAGCACAGGTCCTTCCGTTGCAGGTGGAGAGCGATTACTGCCTGCTGCTGGCCCTGCCCTGCGGCCGGGACCAGGAGGACGTGGTCAGTCAGACGGAGTCGCTCAAGGCCGCGTTCATCAGTTACCTGCAGGCCAAGCAGGCCGCAGGCATCATCAACGTCCCCAACCCCGGCTCCAACCAGGTACGGGCACGGAACCCCTGCAGTGCCACGGGGAAACACAACCAGTCCGTAACTGCTTGGGGTTCTGCTGGAGCTGCCTGGGGTTGTTGGTCAAACAACCTTCCATCACCTTTCAAACATGGATGGGATCCATGGAGTCATTGATGGGATCCATAGAATCGTTGATGGAATCGATGAAAGTGACCCCAAAGCAGAAACCCTAAATGTGTGTTTGGTGTGTTCCCCATTCCATCATCTTGGGCTGAAAAGCAACCAAATCCATTTCCCAGCTCTTTATCTCTGGAGTAGAGTTCTCGTTTCTTCCCCATATCCTGATTTCTCCAGAACAGCTGGCGTTTTCTTGCAGAATGCATTTGGTGCTGTGGAGGGTTTATTCCAGGTGTGTTGCTGCACTGAATCCAATTTAACGTGTGTGTAATTTAATTCTGGGTGTAAAGAGCCCAGAATGAGCAGCCAGTGCTTGGAGCAGCCACTGAAATGATAATTAATGGGAATTTTTCTGCCTTTCCCAGCAAAATCAGCCAGCTCTTACACCTGTGGTGAGGAAAACTCCCCACCTGGGAAACAAAACCCATGGCCTCTTTTTTATACAAGATTTAGGATTCTTTAAACACCTAAAACATCACAAAAATGTCCCGTTTTTAAACATTTTTAGACATGGGTTGTCTCTGATCCATGGTTTTTTCCCTCCCTGCAGCCTGCCTACGTTCTGCAGATCTTCCCACCCTGCGAGTTTTCGGAAAGCCACCTGTCCCGCCTGGCCCCGGACCTCCTCGCCAGCATCTCCAACATCTCTCCTCACCTGATGATTGTCATTGCGTCGGTATGAGCTGTTTACCAGTTACTGACTTTTTATTATTTTAATTTTAATTTTTTCTAATTTTTCCAAGGCCCTGCAGCAAAAAACAAACAAACAAAACAAACAACAACAACAACAACAACAACAAAAAAGCCCACAAAAAACCACACAAAAAATTAATTTTAAAATAAAACTAATTCAAAAGAAGGAGAGAAGGTTATGAAACAAGAAAAATGCTGCCAGAAACCAGCCTCCTGCCCGACCGGCCTCGATCAAACCCTGGATGTTTACATGTTGCTTTAGCTTACGGACAACTGATGCACTCAGCAGGTGGACTGGGCTTGGGTTCCCGTGCCTCCTTTTTGGGGAAAAAAAACCATACAGAAAAAAAAAAAAAAAAAAAAAAGGAAAGGATGGCTTATTTTTTTTAACAAAAAAAAAAGGAAAAAAATAAAAAAAGAACCTGAACTGCCTTTGCACTAAATTAGTGACTCGGACTTTGCACAGTTGGAGACGCTGTGACGTTCTGGATGTCTTGACACACATTGACCGCGCGCCGTGGACGTTCCGCAGGGACTCTGCTGAGATTTGTGGGTCAAGGAGCATTTCACAGTCATTTTTTATTTTATTGGTTGTTTCGTTGGGTTTTTTGTTTTTGTTTTCTTCTTTTGGGGTTGTTTATTTTTTGGGGGGGGCGGGGGGGGTGTTTTTTCCGGATGTGAACCTTCCTCTTCCTCCACCTGCCCCTGCTGCAGCCGTCTTCTCTTCATCTGGGATGTACAGTTTACACTGAAAAACAAGAAAATACAAAACAAACAAAAAACAAAACAAAAGGGAGAGCTTTTTTCCTTCCTGGTGGGATATGCAGAACTCAGTGGGTGTGTGTATATATAAATATATATATAATATATATAAATATATATAATACTGACTTTAAAAAAAAAAATCAAATCCCCACAACATACATTTTTTTTTAATCTGTGCCAAAAATGTGTTTTCAGAGAAAAAAAATCTTATTTTCATACTCAGACTTTGTATTGTCACTCATTTGTAAGTGCGCTTCATTTAAACATCCCCTCGTCTCATCAGCTGTGGAAGTGTTATACACTTGTACAAAGACTCTGCCCCGGCCCCCCTCGCCTCCCCTAACACTTAATTAATTTATGGAACTTGGTTTTTTTTTTTTTTTGGTTTATTTTTGGTTTATTTTTTTTTCTCAGCGCAGTTTTGTTTTGTGTGTCCATTGGATTACGAACTTTATTAAAAAATACAAAACACGTCGGCGCCCTGACCTCGTCCCTCGGCGCTGGGGGTGGGGAGCGGGGAAGGGGAGGTTTGGGGGCTCCCAGGGAGGGGTCACCCACCTCTCCTTTAAAAACCAGAAAAAATTGGTCATTTCATCACTAAACCCAATTTCTCTTATTTTCCCTCTTGTGTGTAAACACTTGTGAAAACCAAAATTGCAGGGTTTGCCCCACCTTTAATCTCACCACCCACCAAAAATTGTCCCTGGATTACTGATACTCATCAGCCTTTAAAAAATAAGAGCCAGACACGATGTTTTTCACTGCTTTTCCACCCAAATCCCTGCCAGATGCAAGTGGGAAGCCTGATCAAGACTGGTGTAAATGGGTTAAAATCAAGCAGATGTGGTGAAAAAGGAGGTTTAGGACAGAATTTGGGGGGTGGCCTCCAAAACCAGGGCAGACCCTCACCTTGCACCCGCGGGCTGAGGGCGGGAGGCAGAACAGAGCCTGTTTTGGGGTAAAAACGGGACAAAAAGGTGCTGCTGGTGCCCCAGGACAGGTGGGAGCCTGGCCAGGGACACCCAACAGCGACGCCCAGCTCCCACTGGAGGGGTCAGGGCGGGGCCTTGGACTTGCTCCCTTCCCCCAGGGAGGTGGGAGCGAGGCGGAACCGACGGACAGACCCCGGACACGGATGGGGCTTGGACAGATGGACGCGTGGATCACCGGGGCAGTTGGGACAGGGTCCGACCCTGCTGGTTTCTGAGTGGGGCCTTTGGGGCAAAAAAGGGCATTTTGGGGGGGTTTTGTAAGGTCTGGGGGGGCTGGAGGGCACTGTTCGTGTGTCCAGCCAGGTATGAACTGTCCATATGTCCAGCTGTCCATGCAGTGTCCGTCCACCCAGCTGGGCCTGGACCTGTCTGTCCATCCAGGCCCATCCCCTTCACCTACCCAAAGCACTGGGACATGGACAGACGGACGGACAGATGGACATCCAAGTGGACAAACGTATTTCCATCTGGACAGTTGTACATGCTCATGCCAGCCGGACACTTTCCTCCTCCACCCATGGGTATAAATGCCCCAAAAATGCACTTTTTGCCCCCAAGGCCCCTCTCCAAAACCAGCGATTTCACACCCCCAACCCATACCCCACTGTCCATTGGGATCGGGCCAGACCCTGCCCCATTCTCAGAGCCCAGGGTGGGAGATGGACACGGGGATGGGCTCGGACAGACGGACACTGGGCTGTGGGGGCGGGGCAGGGGTGTGAGGGGGGGTGGGGCGGGGGGATGTGAAATCGCTGGGTTTCGAGAGAGGCCTTGGGGACAAAACGTGCATTTTTGGGGCATTTATGCTCATGGATGGAGGAGGAAAGTGTCCAGCTGGATGGGTGTCTGTCCAGCTGCACGTACAGTGTCCGGCTGGACGTACAGTGTCCAAGTGTCCGGCTGGACGTACAGTGTCCGTGTGTGTGGCTGGACGTACAAGTGCCCATCATTCTGGCTGGATGCACAAATGTCCATCTGTCCAGCTGGACATGTAACTGACCATGTGTTTGTCTGGATCCCCACCAGTGTGTCCAGCTTTTGGACACGTGGACAGGTGAGTGCTCAGATGGACAAATGGACAGGCCTATGTACACCTGGACAGTTGTATATCCAGCTGGACAGACGGACATTGTACGTCCAGCCGGACAGACACCCATCCAGCTGAACACTCCTTCCTCCTCCACCCATGAGCATAAATGCCCCAAAAATGCACGTTTTGTCCCCAAGGCCCCTCTCGAAAACCAGCGATTTCACACCCCCACCCTGCCCCCCTCACACCCCCCTCACACCCCCGCCCCGCCCCCAGCCCCGTGTCCATCTGTCCATCTGTCCATGCCCGTGTCCGTCTCCCACCCAGTGTCCAGCTGGACACTTGGACATTGTACGTACAGCTGGACAATTGGACATTCTATGTCCAGCCGGACACATGGACACTGTACGTGCAGCCGGACAGACACCCATCCAGCTGGACACTTTCCTCCTCCACCCATGAGCATAAATGCCCCAAAAATGTACGTTTTGTCCCCAAGGCCTCTCTCGAAAACCAGCGATTTCACACCCCCGCCCCGCCCCCCTCACACCCCCGCCCCGCCCCCCTCACACCCCCCTCACACCCCCGCCCCGCCCCCCTCACACCCCCTTGCACAGGGTCCGGCCCCTCCCAGCCCCAGCTCTGGCCAGCTCTGTCCATCCTCGGCTCTGGAACCACCATCAGGCCTCAGCTGCCCCCCAGCCCCCAGCGCCCCGGGGTGGGAGATGGACACGGGCATGGACAGATGGACAGATGGACACGGGGCTGGGGGCGGGGCGGGGGTGTGAGGGGGGTGTGAGGGGGGCGGGGCGGGGGTGTGAAATCGCTGGTTTTCGAGAGGGGCCTTGGGGACAAAACGTGCATTTTTGGGGCATTTATGCTCATGGGTGGAGGAGGAAAATGTCCAGCTGGATGGGTGTCTGTCCGGCTGCACGTACAGTGTCCAAGTGTCAGTTGGACATACAATGTCCAAGTGTCCAGCTGTACGTACAATGTCCAATTGTCCAGCTGGACATACAGTGTCCAACTGTCCAGCTGTACGTACAAGTGTCCAGCTGGGCGTGCAACTGTCCGATTGTCGGTGCAATGGTCCCTCTGTCTGGCTGTGAAGGCTTCTGTCCGTGTGTCCCTCTGTACAACTGTCCGTGTGTCCAGCTGGACGTGCAGCCCCTGCCCTGGGCCCCAGTGCCTGCTGGGTAACGGGGCTGGGATGGACACACGGACACGCGTGGGGATGGTTGGATGGGGCACAGACACACGGACAGTTGCACGTCCGGCCGGACACACGGACAGTTGGACGTCCAACGGGACACAGGTGGCTGCAGGTCCAGCTGGACACACCAACAGAGGCCTGGACTGATGGACACACGGACAGCTGTACGTCCAGCTGGACACACGGATGGCTGTGGGGATGATGGATGGACAAGGAGCTGGACAGACCGACGGGAGCAGGTTCAGCTGGGAATGGGCATGGTGGATGTGTCGGACAGAACAGGGGAGTGTCCAGCTGGACAGATGGACACTGTACATCCAGCTGGACACATGGACACTGTACGTGCAGCTGGACACATGGACATTGTACATCCAGCTGGACACTTGGACATTGTACGTCCAGCTGGACACATGGACAGTGTACATCCAGCTGGACACTTGGACATTGTACGTGCAGCTGGACACATGGACACTGTACGTCCAGCCGGGCACTTGGACACTGTACATCCAGCTGGACACTTGCACATTGTACGTCCAGCTGGACACATGGACACTGTACGTGCAGCTGGACACATGGACAGTGTACGTCCAGCCGGACACTTGGACACTGTACGTCCAGCTGGACACTTGCACATTCTATGTCCAGCCGGACACTTGGACACTGTACGTGCAGCCGGACAGACACCCATCCAGCTGGACACTTTCTTCCTCCATCCATGAGCATAAATGCCCCAAAAATGCACGTTTTGTCCCCAAGGCCCCTCTCAAAAACCAGCGATTTCACACCCCCGCCCCGCCCCCCTCACACCCCCGCCCCGCCCCCCTCACACCCCCCTCACACCCCCGCCCCGCCCCCCTCACACCCCCTTGCACAGGGTCCGGCCCCTCCCAGCCCCAGCTCTGGCCAGCTCTGTCCATCCTCGGCTCTGGAACCACCATCAGGCCTCAGCTGCCCCCCAGCCCCCAGCGCCCCGGGGTGGGAGATGGACACGGGCATGGACAGATGGACAGATGGACACGGGGCTGGGGGCGGGGCGGGGGTGTGAGGGGGGTGTGAGGGGGGCAGGGTGGGGGTGTGAAATCGCTGGTTTTCGAGAGGGGCCTTGGGGACAAAAAGTGCATTTTTGGGGCATTTATGCTCATGGGTGAAGGAAATGTGTCCATCTGTCCAGCTGCACGTACAGTGTCCGTCTGGCTGGCTGCATGTGCAATGTCTGTGTGTCCAGTTGGACGTACAATGTCCAACTGTCCATCCGGATGTGCAACTGTCCAGCTGTGCAATGGTCCCTCTGGCTGTGAATGTAACCAGCCATGTGTCCATCCATAGAGCTGTCCAGGTGTCCAGCTGGACACGTCCCTGCGTGTGTCTGCATGTCCAACCATCCCTGTGTCCATCCATCTGTCCATCCATCCATCTGTCCATTCATCCAGCTGAACGTCCAACCATCCACAGCCCTGTCCATGTGTCCAGCTGGACAGCACAGCCTGTCCTGGATCCTCCAACCCCCCCAGGCTGGGGAACAGCGATGAGGACAGCTGGACACATGGATGGTGGCACAGGTGGGCACATGGGTGGACACAGCATGTCCAGGTGTCCAACTAGACATCAAACTGTGTGTCCGGCCCGATGGTCACCTGTCTATGTGTCTCTACCACTGTCCAACCATCCATGGAGCTTTCCATGTGTCCAGCTGGACCTGCAGCCATCTGTGTGTCCATCTCTCCTGGCTGGACATGCCCCTGTCGCTGTGTCCATGTGTGTCCTCCTTGCCTCCCTGCCCTGGGGAGCTGGGGGGACTCTGAGGGGACAAAGCAGGGGATGAGTGTCCAGCTGGACACACGGACAGGGGCACATTTTGGGGGTCCTGCAGCCCCCCAGCTCCAGCAGTGGGGGGGGACAAGGCCAGAGCCATCAGTGCCCTCCCAGGTTCGCCCACAGCCGGTGGGAGACAGGGACAGGGACAGACAGGGATGGACACGCAGCCCACGGGACCCCCAGCCCCCCTTCCCAGCTGCAGGGCCTGGGGGTCCCTCGTGGGTGTGCCCCGGGTGGGGCAGGACAGGCTCCCACCCCCCACCTCCAGCCAGCAGCACCTTTTGTTCTGTTTTAACCCCAAAACACGGGCAGCTCCCCTCTGTCCACCCCTCCCTCAGTGGGGGGGGCAGTGGGTGAGGGTCTTCCTGGGCCCAAAAATCCCCATCCGCTGCTCTGGGTGCGGCTGAAAACCTTAAAGCACATTTTTTTCCCCTTTATCATCTCATTTATCCCCCCTTTGTCACCTCACACTCTCATCAGTGACTGGAGTACTTCGATCCCCCCCACCGCCCCAAAACACCCCCTGGGGGATCCACAGCGCGTCCCCCCCTCCCCGAGCACCAACCCTTACAAAATACTGCAATTTATTCCATCTCTTTCCTTCCAGAAATACACTTTTTACACCATTTCCGAGCTGTCTCTTAAATAAAGGCTGGGCCGGGGCGGGGCGGGGTCACTCGGGGGGCGGCCCCTCGGCCGGGGGGGCCGGGGCGGCGGCCGGGGCCGGCTCGGCGGGGCCGTCGCGGGGCCGGAACAGGAGCTCCCCGGCGGGGATGACCTGCTCTGCCGGCCAGCCCGCGGCCCCGTAGGGCTGGTAAAAGTCCGGCTCGGCCTGGAACATGACGAGCGCCTGGGCCGTGTGGATGCGCACGTGCTGCGCCAGGCTGCTGGCGTCCAGGAACTTCTCCCCGCAGGAGTCGCAGGCGTAAAGGATCTGCGTGTTGGGGTCTGCGGGAGAGAAACACACACCCAAAAATGGGGGAGGCGCTGGAGGCGAGCTGCGGGCCCGCGCCGGTATTCCCAGTATTCCCGGAGGTGCTGGGGGGTGGGATGGGAGGAGCCAGCCCGGTATTCCCGGTATTCCCGGTAGTGCTGGGGGGTGGGATGGGAGGAGCCAGCCCGGTATTCCCAAAGGCACTGGGAGGGTGGGATGGGAGGAGCCAGCCCGGTATTCCCGGAGGTGCTGGGGGTGGGATGGGAGGAGCCAGCCCGGTATTCCCGGTATTCCCGGTAGTGCTGGGGGGTGGGATGGGAGGAGCCAGCCCGGTATTCCCAAAGGCACTGGGAGGGTGGGATGGGAGGGGCCAGCCCGGTATTCCCGGTATTCCCAGAGGCGCTGGGGAGGTGGGATGGGAGGAGCCAGCCCGGTATTCCCGGTATTCCCAGAGGCGCTGGAGGGGGTGGGATGAGAGGAGCCAGCCCGGTATTCCCGGTATTCCCGGTATTCCCGGAGGCGCTGGGGAGGTGGGATGGGAGGAGCCAGCCCGGTATTCCCAGAGGCACTGGGAGGGTGGGATGGGAGGGGCCAGCCCGGTATTCCCGGTATTCCCAGAGGCGCTGGGGAGGTGGGATGGGAGGAGCCAGCCCGGTATTCCCGGTATTCCCAGAGGCGCTGGGGGGGGGTGGGATGGGAGGAGCCAGCCCGGTATTCCCGGTATTCCCAGAGGCACTGGGAGGGTGGGATGGGAGGAGCCAGCCCGGTATTCCCGGTGGTGCTGGGGGTGGGATGGGAGGAGCCAGCCCGGTATTCCCGGTATTCCCGGAGGCGCTGGGGGGGTGGGATGGGAGGAGCCAGCCCGGTATTCCCGGTATTCCCGGAGGTGCTGGGGGTGGGATGGGAGCAGCCAGCCCGGTATTCCCAGAGGCACTGGGAGGGTGGGATGGGAGGGGCCAGCCCGGTATTCCCGGTATTCCCAGAGGCGCTGGGGAGGTGGGATGGGAGGAGCCAGCCCGGTATTCCCGGTATTCCCAGAGGCGCTGGGGGGGGTGGGATGGGAGGAGCCAGCCCGGTATTCCCAAAGGCACTGGGAGGGTGGGATGGGAGGAGCCAGCCCGGTATTCCCGGTATTCCCGGCGGTGCTGGGGGTGGGATGGGAGGAGCCAGCCCGGTATTCCCGGTATTCCCGGAGGCGCTGGGGGGGTGGGATGGGAGGAGCCAGCCCGGTATTCCCGGTATTCCCGGAGGCGCTGGGGGGGTGGGATGGGAGCAGCCAGCCCGGTATTCCCGGTATTCCCGGAGGTGCTGGGGGTGGGATGGGAGCAGCCAGCCCGGTATTCCCGGTATTCCCAGAGGCGCTGGGGGGGGTGGGATGGGAGGAGCCAGCCCGGTATTCCCAAAGGCACTGGGAGGGTGGGATGGGAGGAGCCAGCCCGGTATTCCCGGTATTCCCGGAGGCGCTGGGGGGGTGGGATGGGAGCAGCCAGCCCGGTATTCCCGGTATTCCCGGAGGCGCTGGGGGGGTGGGATGGGAGGAGCCAGCCCGGTATTCCCGGTATTCCCGGAGGCGCCGGGGGGGTGGGATGGGAGGAGCCAGCCCGGTATTCCCGGAGGCGCTGGGGGGGTGGGATGGGAGCAGCCAGCCCGGTATTCCCGGTATTCCCGGAGGTGCTGGGGGTGGGATGGGAGCAGCCAGCCCAGTATTCCCGGTATTCCCGGAGGTGCTGGGGGTGGGATGGGAGCAGCCAGCCCAGTATTCCCGGTATTCCCGGAGGTGCTGGGGGTGGGATGGGAGCAGCCAGCCCGGTATTCCCGGAGGCGCTGGGGGGGTGGGATGGGAGCAGCCAGCCCGGTATTCCCGGTATTCCCGGAGGTGCTGGGGGTGGGATGGGAGCAGCCAGCCCGGTATTCCCGGTATTCCCGGAGGTGCTGGGGGTGGGATGGGAGCAGCCAGCCCAGTATTCCCGGTATTCCCGGAGGTGCTGGGGGTGGGATGGGAGCAGCCAGCCCGGTATTCCCGGAGGCGCTGGGGGGGTGGGATGGGAGCAGCCAGCCCGGTATTCCCGGTATTCCCGGAGGTGCTGGGGGTGGGATGGGAGGAGCCAGCCCGGTGTTCCCGGTATTCCCGGCGGTGCTGGGGGTGGGATGGGAGGAGCCAGCCCGGTATTCCCGGTATTCCCGGAGGCGCTGGGGGGGTGGGATGGGAGCAGCCAGCCTGGTATTCCCGGTATTCCCGGAGGTGCTGGGGGTGGGATGGGAGGAGCCAGCCCGGTATTCCCGGTCTCACCTGCTTCCTGCACCTGCTTCACCGCTTTGGTGATCTCGGCTTTAAGTGCTTCGGTCTCGTCCGCCGTCACCGCGGCCGCCACGGGCACCACTGCGGGGACAAGGGGGCACGGGGACATTTGGGGAGGACAGGGACATTGGGGGGGCCAGCTGGGCAGGAATTCTGCCCCAAACCATGGATCCTGCCCAGAGCCGAGGCTGGGAGCAGCTCCAGTGGGATGTGAGGCTGCCCAGACTCGGGTGCTGCACCCTTGGATGAACCCGCAGTGCCTTTGGAGGGCTCCAGGACCTGCACCCCATGGAAAAGCCCCAAACTGCCCCCCATAAATCAATCTCCCTTTTGGGGTGACTCTTGGGCCCCTCAAACTGCACCTCATGGATAAACCTCCCTTCCAGGGCAGCCCCAAGACACCCAAGCTGCTCCCCAGGGATAAATCTCCCCTCTGGAAGGGCTCCTGGGACCCTAGGCTGCCCCCCATGGAAAAATCTCATTTTTGGGGTGTCTCTTGGAACCACAAGCTGCTCCTTGGAGACCCACCCCCCTTTTAGGACAGTCCTGCGATGCCCAAGCTCCATCCCATGGATAAGTTTCCCTTTTAGGGTGGCTCCTGGGACCTCCAGGCTGCACCCCATGGATAAACCTCCCTTTCAGGACACTGCTAAGACCCCCAAGCTGCATTCCCATGGGTGTGTTTCCCTTTTGGGACGACTCCTGAGACCCCTAAGCTGCACCCCCATAAATGAATCTCCCTCTGGGAACAACTCTGGGACCAGCCAGCTGCACCCCGATGCTAAATTTCCCTTCTGGCTGGCTCCCAAGCTGCTCCTCATGGATGAACTCCCTTTGGGAACACCCGGGGGCCCCCCAGCTCACCCGTGAGCTGTGTGACAGCGGTGGCAGCCAGCGCCTCGGTGGCCAGTGTCACCATGTCATCGGATGCCACTGTGACGATGTTGACCTCGTCGCCCTCCTCGGGCTCCAGGATCTTGATGCCGGCCTTGCCCTGGTGCACGGTCTTCACGTGCGAGCGCAGGTTGTCCACGCGGTTGAAGCCGCGCCCGCACTTGTCACACAGGAACGGCTTCTCCCCTGGCAAGAGGACAGGGAATGAGGGGCGGGTCAGGGGGCGATGCCCAGGGGCGGGGGAGGATTTTGGGAGGCACCCACCGGTGTGGATGATGATGTGCTTGGACAGGTCACCCACGTTGACGAAGGCTTTGTTGCAGACGGTGCATTTGTGGGGCCGGATGTTGTCGTGGTGGCGGATGTGGTTGGCCAGCTGGCTCGACTGGACGAACCTTTGGGGATGACACCACGGTCACCACAGTCTGTGGTAACACCCTGGCACCTCCACCCAGCTGCAGAGGGCGAGTGGAGGTGCCCCCTGGTATTCCAACACCACAGAAGTGCCCCTCCTGAAATTCCCAAGGGGAATCCTCACCTCTTCCCACAGCGCTCGCACACGTAGGGCTTCTCCCCGGTGTGCTGGCGCACATGGGCGATGAGAGAGCTCGCCTGGGTGAAGGCTTTCCCGCAGATCAAGCACTGGCACGGCTTCTCTCCTGGGGAAAACACAGGGAGAGGGTGGGTAGGGAGCACGGGGGGAAGGAGAACCCCTCGGGGAGGCGGGAGCGGATCCGTACCGGTGTGGATGCGGACGTGGCGCTGGAGCGCGCCCGGGTCGGCGAACTGGCGCTGGCAGTGCACGCACACGTACGGCTTCTCCCCGCTGTGGATCCGCAGGTGCCGCTTCAGGTTACCTGGGAGCAGGGCAGGCTGAAGGACACCGGAGCCTCCTCCCCCTTTTCCTCCTTCCCAGCGCCCCAGAAGCTCCCTCAGGAAAGCCTGTTGCTACTCAGGGAGCAGGGACTGCACAGGGATCAAGGGAAGTCACGTGGACCTTGCCTGCGATCGGGCAATAACGTGGAAGGGGGGACAAGCACCCAGTGTTTGAGGGGATCAAGGGACTCCACTGGGATCATCCCAACCCCCTGGCTCTGCAGCAGGTTGGGAGAAGATGGGAGGAGAGGTCTCCATCTCCAAAATTTGCATGAGGAGCTCCTTTCCAGGGTGTGGCTCCCTGGGGAAAACCAGGGATTCGTGCAGCACAACCATGGCACTGTAAACCCGGGATGAAATCCTTCCTCTGGCTCTGATCCAGCCCCAGAACACTCCCTGCCCCTGCCAAACCATCCAACCCCCATCACTTAGCCCCCATCCCCATGTTACCTGAGGTGGTGAACTGCTTCCCGCATTCCCGGCACTTCAGGGGCCCATCTGCGATGTGGATCTTCAGGTGAGCCTTCAAATTCCCCACCTGGGGATGGAGAACGGGATGGAGAGAGCCCCAAACCACCCCATCTCCCTTCGGAGCAACCCCAATCCCCATGGATCCCTTCTGGAGTGGCCTCTGGGACCCCCAAGCTCCTCCTCATGGATAAACCACCCTCTCCAAACTCCAAGACCCCCGAACTGCATCCCACGGATAATCCACCCTTTCAAGCCCGCTCTGGGACCCCCAACTACACCTCATGGATACACCACCACCCCAGGACAGCTCTGGGAGCTCCGAACTGCACCCCATGGACAAACCTCCCTTCCAGGACCGCTCTGGCCCAGCTCCCGCTCTTTTCCCCACTCCCCGCCGCACCTGGTTGAACTTCTTGTCGCAGTGGGGACACTTGTGCTCCTTGTCGGTGTCGTGCGTCTCCAGGTGGCGCATCTTGGAGGTGGGGTCGGAGAAGGAGCGCCCGCAGTAGTCGCACTGGTAGGGCTTCTCGCCGCTGTGCACCAGCTGGTGCCGCTTCAGGTTGCCCGAGGTGGTGAAGAGCTTCCCGCAGTCCTCGCAGCGGTACCGGGCCTCGCCCGTGTGCCGCTTCTTGTGCAGGTTCAGGAGGCTGATGAGTCGGTAGCTCTTCCCGCACTCCTCGCAGCCGTATGGCTTCAGCGGGCTGGGATGAGGTGGGAATGTCACAGCCAGCGCTGGTGTCTCCCTGCCCCAGTCTGAGCGTCACCCCCCAGCCAGACCCACAGGAATCACAGAATGGCTGGGGTTGGGAGGGACCTTCAAGCTCATCCTGTTCCACCACACCCCACCTGCCACTTAGACCAGCTTGCTCCAAGCCCCCCATCCAACCCCGAACCCTTCCAGGGATGGGGAGTCCATGAAACAACACAAAAGGCAAGAACAATTTGGACAACGCTCTCAGACCCAGGACGGGATTCTGATGGTGTCTGTGCAGGGCCAGGAGCTGGGCTCGATCCTTGTGGGTCCCTTCCAACTCAGGATTATTGTGACTCTGTGACACGGGCAGAAAGACAAATCTCCTCCCGGATATCCCAACACACCAGTGGATTTCCAAAGGATTCAACCATTCCCAGCAAACCCCACGTTTTTCAGGCACTTCTCCCTGGTTCCACCACGTACCTGTGCGTCTTCTCGTGGGCCTTGCAGGCGGCCGGGTCGGAGAAGGCCTTGTTGCACTCCCTGCAGGAGAAGGGCTTCTCTCCGGTGTGGATACGGATGTGCCGCTTGAAGTTCCCGGTGTGGGTGAACTCCTTCCCGCAGTCCTAGGGATGTAGGGATGGAGGGATGGGCACTGTCACCCCCGGTGTCTTCGAGGCACCCGGAGATGCTGCCCAGGAGCCCAGATGGCCTCACCTCGCACTTGTGTGTGACGGAGCCGTAGGCCTTGGACTCGGTGCGGTCGCTGTAGGTGCCGGAGCGCAGCAGGCGCGGCTCCCCCGAGTTCTCCTGCCCGGAATCTGTGCTTCCCGACTCATTATCCTCAGCGTTCTCCCCGTTTTCCAGCTGGGCTGGCTCCTCCTCAGGGATTTTACCCTCATCTTCCTCCTCCACTATCATCTCCCCCTCTTCCTCCTTCCTTTCCGGCTTCATCTCTGCAGGATGGTAGAAAATGGGGATGCTCAGGTTTGTGAGCAGCAGCAGAGGCACAAAATCCACCTGTATTCCCTAACCTAAGGAGACTGGGATTAGGCGTCCCCTGTCCCCAGGGAAATCACAGAAACATTTGAGTTGGAAGGGAGGTGAAAGCTCATCCATCGTCACCTTTGCCTGGAATCACTTTGAATTTGCAGGTGATTAGCCCTAAATTCCAAAACCCTGTGCAGGCAGAAGAGAATTTCCCAATTCTCCTCACTATGCTCCATGAAAACTGCTCCCAGAGGATCTGTGCCTCACAAAACTCACACAATTAATTCCACAGAAAATGCAGGATCAAGCTCTGCCCAGCTTTGTCCCAGCCCTGCTCGCCAACACACCTCCTGTCCCGGCGGTGTCCGAGGCCGCGGGGCTGCCGCTGCCCACTGCGCTCTCCGACGGCTGCGGGAGCCCAGGAATGTCGGCCTTGGGATCCTCCTGGATGGCAGCGTCTGTCCCTGTGAGCACCGGAGTGTCAGGACAGGGTGTGCTGGGGGTGACAGCAGGATCCAGGGTGTCACCTCTTGGTGGCTCACCTTCCAGGCCAGCCGGCTGCTCCGCAGGCGCCTCGGGCTGTGCCGTGGCCTCCGGCTGCTCCTCCTTCCCCTCGGCATTGGGAACAGCTGCTTTGTCTTTGTCAGGCTCCCCCGGAGCCTCTGCCACCGATGTCTTGTCATCGGCCGTCACCTTGTCGGCCCCTGCGAGGGAAGAGGCAAAGCCATCCAGCAGCTGCTGCTACCAGAAGGATTCCCAAATCCCACAAAATTCAGGGAAGCAGCGATTTTTCAACTGCTGGTGGTGCCCAAGGGGATCAAACCCCATTCAGGCGCACCAGATGTACCCAGGAAATGGGTTTGGAAGGTAGCCAAGGAGCATAAGTGGATAAATCTTGGACTGGATGAAGCCTAAGTGGGTAAATCTTGACTTTCCCTGGGTGAGGGAAAGCCAGGATGGTACGTACCAATCTCAGGGGGATGCTGGCTCATCCCAGGGGGATTTTCTGGGGGCACAGAGAGGGATTTGAGTGCGTTGCAAGCACTGACGATCTCCTGCATCTGCAGGAAACCTGCCACGGCCAGCACGTCCTCCACGTTGTCGGGGCTCAAGCTCAGCTTAGCCGTGTACATGAACTCCAGAACCTGGCCCAGGCCTGCAGGGGAGGTGACACAACCACAAATGAGCCCTCGCCCCTCACTCTTTCATTTTGAAACGCTCAAAATAACAAGCTGAAGAGCCTCCCTTGAAGCCTGGGCAAGGAATTGTGTTGTTTAAGGAGCTGGGAGGGATCCTGGATAAAACCTGCAGGCCTACCTGCGGCGTTGCTGATGTCCAGGTGCACCACGTCCTTCTGGTCCACGAAGAGCATGCGGAAGTAGTCGCTGCAGGCGGCCAGCACGGCCTTGTGGGCCTTGAAGTCGATGCCGTCCACCACGAAGGTGCAGTCGCAGAGCAGCCCCAGCTGCCGCTGCTGGTTCAGCTGCTCCAGCACTTGTTGGCTGTGCTGCGGGAAATCCATGGCTGTGGGGAGGGAAAAAACCCGGGATGGGGGGTGAGGTGGGTGGTGAAACCACTGAAGGGGTCGTGGAGGAAGAGAGATCACAAAACACAACCTGACTGTCCTCGTGGTTAAAAAAATGGCCCAAAAAGGTGAATTTCAGCTCCTCTCCTGGCTAAATCCAACCCTGAACCCTCTCCTAGAACAGCCACGACTCCAGCACAGGGCTGGAAGGAGTTGATGGAACAGCCACGATGGTTTTTAGCCATGATGGTTTTTAGCCACTCTGACAGCATTTAGAACACAGCTATTGCTCCTCAGCTGGTCCAAGCAGCGAGCAGGAACCTTGTCACCTCTGCAGACACAAGTCCTTCCTCTGTGTCACGGCTCCTGCCAAGGCCACAGCATGGAAGTGTTCAGCCAAACCTTCCAGCTCCTGCTCGTTCCAGCTGCCCATGTCACAATACTGAGGAATTTCTGTATTTTTTTGTGTGTTTGGAGAGGGTTCTCCATGCTCAGAGCACAGCTTTGCCTGAGGAATGCTGCAAATCACTGGAAACATGGCAAAACCCCAATTTTCCAGCAGGTCCTTGTCAGCAAAGTGCCACACTGTGGATTTTCTCCTGAGCTGCATCCGTAGGGTGGATGAAAGGTTTTCACTTGGCTTTGTCTCCCAACAATGATTCCCGTGCTGAAGGGATTGTTTCAAGGGATCAGCAAGGAGGGAGGAGAAAGGAAGCAGGAACTATCCAGTTATTGTTCAAGCAGGAAGTCCCCAGAGCTCTGGACGCTGAAGCAGGAAGGTTATGGCTGGGGAAACACTCCTGGATTCCATTCTCAGTGTCTCGGAACATTTCCAGCCCATGGAAGTTGTTTTTCCACTTCACCAACTCTTAAATCAGGAGCTTCCAGTCAGGAAAAAGTGAGAGGTTTGGATCCACAACACCAGGCACTTCCAGTTCCTGTCCCTTCCTCTGCATCAGTGGTCAGAGGGAGCCTCCTCCTGTCAGCTGTGGGTGCCAGCAGCACTCGGGGAAAGATCTTCCTCCCAAGGATTCATTCAGCTTCCAAAGTCATTCCCAGTGTGGATGAGAGGCCACAACCTCTCTGACAGCATCAGATTGTGCACAGAGAGAGGAAGTTCTACTCCATTTTGTCGTTGCAATGAACTCCCTGCCCTGGCTTTCCCCCAGCTCTCCAAACTCCCCCAGTCCCAAAATACATCCCCGACAGCCAGGAAAAATACTGCATAGCACGGCCCGGTGTGGTTTGCAAAGCTCTGGAAAAAAGGGGGAGCATTTTCCCAGCAGGATAAACAAGGCTGTGTTCCATGCTCAGAGAGCTCTGCGCAGCAGGACCTGAGGAATCATGACAGTTTGATGCACTAAAAGGGTATTTTTGGGAATTTGTGGGAGGCACTTTGCATCTGAACGATGATTTTTAACGTTCCAGGATTGGACTTGTCTCAGCTTTGCTCCCCAGGTTTGAGAAGGGAGTAAAAATCCAGGAAACTCAACTCCTCCCCAGAAACTTCCTATTTTCTGTAGTCTCCTCCGTAACGCCGTGTTCCGGCTCCCTCGGAAGCACAGCAGGGACAGGCTTGGAGGAGCTCTCTACACCCGCACCCAGCAGCCAATGTCACCTTTATCCACTAAAATCCCTGACTCCAAGGTTTAAAAATCCCAAACACCCGGACCCAGCCCCCAGGACTGGTGCCTGAGCTCACCCCTGTGCTGCGAGGAGCGGAGATATCCAGAGGATTGAGGGCCAGAGGGTTGTGTCTCCCCTCCAGAGGTTTCCCCTTTCCAGGTGTTCAGGTCAGTCTCTACGCTGCCATCCTGGGAAAAATGGGATGAAAAACTCCATTTTAAACCTCCAGTTTTGGGTGCTGAAGGCACCAAGGTACAAAATTGCCAATGCAGGACCGGGCACCTCCTGATTTCCCCTCGGGAGAGACGATTCCTCTCCCGACCTCTCTCCGACGCGGCTGTTTAGTCTCTCATTATCCAATTAAGCATGGAAAAGTTCATTATGAGCCCACCCACGCCCACCACACAGATAAATACAGCAGCTGCAGTCCCAGGGAGCTTCCCACGCGAGCTCTGTTAAGCGCTCTTGCTAATTAGCGACATCACCTCTCCCTTTCCCTGCCACATGAACATCTACCTATTAAAAACCCCCAAACCTCACTAAATTGGAAAAAAAACAGTGATTTAAACATCGCTTTTCAAGGCTGTCACCACCCAGCCATCCATGCTGGGAAGATGAAAGGGGAGAGGGGGGTTGTTTCCTACCCACCGTCATCTCCCTCCTCGTGCGTCAGCTCGGGGAACAACACGGCCCCAACCCTCGCTGCCTCTGCCCGGAGGGGTCTGTCCTCATTTCCAGGGATGGATCCTGCAACGTTTTCCATGAAAAAAAATGAAGTTTAGAGCTGATCTGAGTGGAGCACCTCCACATAATAATAGCTACCATGGAATAGGGAAGGGCTGCGGCGCTTGTGGTCGGAAGCGGAAGGTGAGCTACGAGAGGGGAAATAATCACAAAGAGGATAAAATGGGATGAAAAGGAAATAAAATGAGAAAGACACGAGGAGAGGGACATTCTGGACGCCCCACAGGGAACGGACATCCTGAAGACCCCTTGGTTATTTGGATTTCAGGCTTAGGGATGTCCTGGTGCTGCTCTGGACACCGAGACATCACCTGAGCCTGAGATCTGCCCCGAAATCCCTTCTGTGTCTGCAGCGCCCAGGGATGACAAACCCTTGTCTCCTCGGGGAAAAACAACCTTTGGAATGCTGGCTGAGGGCTGGAATCCCGGGAGAAGCCTCTGATGCAGAAACGAAACTAAGGAAACGCGGCTGCTCCGGGAAATGTGTCACCCGCGCCCGCCCGCAGAGGGCACGGACAGCCAGGAGGGACTGTCACCTCGCCAGAAACGCCAGAACAAGGGAAAAATCCGTGTTTTCCTTGCGGCTTTCCCCGTCCCTGAGGTGCGGGGATGTGTCTGGCGCTGGCTCAGGGCTCTGACCCCCATCCCCGCCCTCGGGAGGATCTTTCGGCGGCCTGAGGGGACGGTGATCCCCCACGCCCGGGGGACACCGGGCTTCGTGCACGGCCTCGCCCGAGTCACCTCACGGCTGGGGGGGTCACACAGCGGACACTTGGGGAGGGGGTGCAGCCAAAAGCCCCCCCCCCCGCCCTCAGGACAGGCAGGAGCCTCTCGTTTCTCTCACGACAACCACGAGCCCTCTGCTCCCCTCATGACATCCAGAAGCCCCTCCATTCCCCTCACGACAGCCCCCCACTCCCCCACCAACCCCCATTCCCCTCACGACAACCAGGAGACCCCCCGCTCCCCTCACAGCAGCCAAACAAACCCTGACAATAGCTAGCAGCCCCCCCCCCCCCCCCGGTCGCGACAACCCCCGTTCCCCTCACAACAGCCGGCAGCCTCCATTTCCCAGGGCCCGCCAGCAGGACCGCCCCCCTCCTCCCCCTCGCAGCCTGCCCTCAAAGAACCGGCGGCCGCGCACCGGGGTGACCCCCAAACCGGCTCCGTTACCCCACAGCCAGCGAGCCGGGCCGCAGACCCCTCCCCTCCCAGCGCCCGTGTTCCACTCAGCCCTCTCCCTAGCCCCTCCAGCGCTCTCCCGGGCCCCCCATGCCGCACCTGCCATGCCGGGCCCGGCGGGGCCTCACCCGCAGCCCGCGGCCCTCACCGTGACACCGACCAGACAAAGGGCGCCGCCATCTGGCGCGGGCGGAAGCGGCGTCGCCCTGGCCCGCCCAGCGGCGGCAGCGTCACTGCGCATGCGCGGCAGGGGCCGGTCACCTTCCCGCCCCTTCCCGCCTCAGAGGCGCCGCCATGACAGTGGGGGGGCGCGGTGCTGAGGGGCCGTGAGGGGCCGTGAGGGACAGAGCGGAGCTCTGAGGGTCGAAGGTTCTGGTGCGGCCGCCACCGCCGTGTTCATCGCTAACCACGTCCCCCGTCGCCATATCACCCCTATTTCAGCACCCCCGAGGTGGTGATTCCACCACTGTCCCAGTGCCTGACCGCCCCCTGCATGAAGGAATCTTCCCTATATCTAACATAAATCTCCCTGCCGCAACGTGATGCTGTTCCTCTTTTCCTGTCACTTGTTCCCTTGGCTCCACCCTTCTGTCAGGGAGAAGGTTCCCGGTTATTGGAAATAATACACTTTTCCTAAGTAATTTTTAATCAGTTGTTTTAATTAATTGTAAGCAGCACTCACTTTTGGCCAGCACTAGTTAAGTTTCTCCACAGACTCTCGTTGCTCAGATCATTAAATCACCAAAACTGTAAGTTTGTTAAAACTAACCCTGACAAGCTTCAATAAAGCCAAAGGCATTTGAAAATTGGATATCTGGGATCTTAAATGTACGGCCCTTCAAGGACGTTGGAGTAACCAGAAAATACAGAGGACATTAAGGCCTGGAAAGCTGGAGATTCCCCATCTGAGAAGAAGATAATAAAATTACTACAGAAATCAATGACCGATAGAAGACAGAATGCTAAATAATAAAGAGAATTATGTGACTTAAAACCCATGAACATTAATTTGTTTGCTGAAAATGTATAAATAAGTGAAAAAGTTTTGTATCGGGCTACAACGGTGCCCTTGATCCCCTCGTCCAGATCATTGATAAAGGCTTTAAACATGCCCAAAAAACCTGTTTTTTCCCCATCTTTCCTTCCACAAACGAGCTGCTGTGGGGTGCGTTTGGGGCTGGGCTGAGCCGGCCTTTCACCCACTCCACATCTCCCCTGTCCAAAAGCGATTTGGGCAGAAATAGGGCGTTTTTCCCCATTTTCTTCCTCCTGTCTCTGCACCGCCCTGGGCGAGGGCCACTAGATGGCAACCAGTGACCGGCGGTGGCTGCCGGGGTGGCATTTTGGGACGGAGCGGCCGCGTCCCATCGCCGGGGCTCGACGGCCGCGCACCGCCGCTCCCCTCCCCGGAGCTCCCCGAGCCTTTACTGCCACCAACAACTTTATTCATCACTTTTAACCTCTTTTTTTTCTCCCTGCCACCGGGAGTCCCCTGAGTGACAGCCAAAGCAGCCGGCGGCCGTGCCTGGGACGCTGCCAGGTGTGTTAATGCCAGTCACGAGTGGGTCGGGGATGGACGGGATCGGGCTGCCCTGGAGCGGGAGCAGCAACACGAGCCGGGCGCTGTGTGTAGCCATAAACAGGCGCTGGCCCCGAGCAGGCGCCTCGGTGTTGTTGGTACACACAGGGAGAGACGGAGTCAGGCCCTTCTTTCCGGGAGGTTTTGGGGGGCTCCCCCCCAAAATAAACCCTTGGGTTTGGGGCCGCCATCCCGGCTCGTGCCGGCCTTGGGGCATCCCGAGGGCGGTGGGTGAGGGTGGGCGAGGGGAGGAGAGGAGGGTTTGGTGCCCTTCCAGGTGGGTCGGCAGCCGAACAGCTGAGGGAATGGCTCAGAAATAGAGCTTCGGGGAAGAAATGAGTCACCCCGGGCTGGAAATAAACAGGGCAGCGGGCGCCCGAGCAGCTCCTGGTCCGGGTTTTTGTCGGGATGGCAGAATATCGCTTACGGAGACACCCCTCGGGTCTGATCCCACACCCCTTTTTGAGTGTAAAGCATCAAGGAAACATCAAAAAACGGAGAAGGCGGCAGTCAGACGTTCTCAATAATTTATCCCAAGCTCTATATACAAAGACAAGCTCTGGCGGAGGGCTAGGAAGGGAACCTGGCTCCCGGCAGGACTCTTGGCACGCTGGATCTTCCCCCTCAACACGCGCCAGCTAAAAATTGCTGGAGCTGGGACTCCCCTCCGGAGTTTCTCCGGTGGGTGCCGGGACGCATTCGGCACAGGTCTGACCCCACGGTGGAGGGAGCGTTCCCATTCCCTACCCCACGTCCCACCTCCTTCCCAAATCACCCAAATAATTAGCGAGGGAGGGGAGAGGGGAGGAAAGGAGCCTCCCGACCCCTCAGATCTTGATCTCAGTCCGGAAGGTTTGCTGGACGTGCTCGGAGTGCTTGGCCGGCCGGCGCTGAGCCCGGATGGTCAACATCCCGTTGTCCCCCAGCGAGGACGACACGGACGTGGGGTCCACGTCTTCAGGCAGCTGGCACTTGTGGGTGAAGGTGTTCATGACGGTGCCGTCCGTGGCCCTCTGGGGAGAAAAAAATGGGTGAAAAGGGGCGATTTTGGGGTGCAAGTGGAATGGGGACTCATCATTCCCTACGGTCACCATTAACTAATGAATTAAACCCCGATGGGGTTGTGGCCGCAGCTGTTCGGCAATTGGGTGGGAGCTGGATGGTCTCCGCATCCCCCGGTGAGGATTTTGGGGTCCCCCGCTTTGGGGACGAGCAGGGAAGGGAGGGAGCACCCACCTTCTCGGCGTGCACCTCGATCTGGTTGTTGGAGGTGGTGACGATGATGTCCTCGGGCGCGAAGTCGCTGACGTCCACCGTGAACTGATAGGTGTTCCCCAGGGTCTTCACCACGCCCGTGTTACCGGGGCGAGCTGCCGGACAGGGTTTGGGGGGGTCACAGCCACGGCTTGCTGCGGATCCCCCCCCAGATGCCTCCTGAGTGCCCCCCCAAACTCACCTGGGAACCCCAAGGTCTCCCCGTGGGGCCGGACAAAGCTCCCGAAAAGCTCCATGGTGCCGGCGGGCGAGGATTTCACCTTCACCCGCTGCTTGCCCCCACCTGCGACCCCCAGCTCCCGCCGGGGGAAAGAGCGGAACCTCCTTCCTCGTTCTCCTCCCGGCGAAGGCGACGCCGGATCGGTTATTTCGGGATATTTCGACTTGACGAGCTTTTTAAAGCCTCGTTAAGGCTCCCGGCCGCCTGCCAGACCTCTCGTAAAACCGGCTAAATTTAGGTCTTGCGCCGGAGACGGTGGAAATTTTTCCCCTCTCCGTCCCCCCCCCAACTCAACGCCATGGAATGCGATGCCTATTATTAAGGAATAATCATGATAATTAATTAAAATACTTATTAAATCCTCCCCGCCGCGGGATGTGCGTTGGGATTGGGAGCTCGCGGGTGGCGGAGGGGGGGGGAACCCGGCTCGCTCCGGCCCGAGCGGGTCCGTCGGATTCGTCAAGGTCGTTTTTAATGAGCTCCTTTGCAAACTCACTCTGGCAGCGGAGGCCGAGGCGGGAGGACGGGTGAGGGGGTGCTAAAAAAAAGCGGGTGCAGTCCCCAGAAAAGTCCCCGGGATGGAGCGAGCCCTCCCCGGGGGGGCGCGGGGGGAGAAGGAAGAGAAGGAGGAGGAGAGGGTGCTGGTGTCGGAGCACAGCTGGAGACCCTGCCCCACCGCCCGGAGAAGGCTCCGAGGTGAGACCCCCACCCAAAAAGGGGGATTCTGGGGGTGAGAGTTTTTGGGGGGCTCAGCACCCTGTTCCCCCCGTCGCAGGGTGCTTGGAGTGGGTGAAGCGGCAGCTTTTCCGCGTCGGGGAGGATTGGTACTTCCTCTTCATTCTGGGGTCCTCATGGCCACCATCAGCTTCACCATGGACATCATCGTCGCCAGGCTCTACGCAGGTAAACGAGGGGTGCCCTGGGGGGCTTCACCGGCGTTTGGGGTTCACCGAGAATATGGGGGGGGTCTTTTGGGGGGTGCATCTCCCCTCCCGACACCTCTCCTCCAGCCCACACGTGGCTGTACCGAGAGATTGGGGACATCGGGGTGCTCAAGTACCTCTCGTGGACCCTGTACCCCACGGCACTGGCCGCCTTCTCCACCGGCTTCTCCCAGAGCATCACCCCGCACTCCGGAGGTGAGCCAGCTGCACCCCGACCTCCCTGGTTCCCTAAAATTCCCCCTCGGTAATGGGGGACGTCTAAAATTTGGATCCTCCCCCCCCCTCCCCCAGGCTCCGGCATCCCAGAGCTGAAGACCATCCTGATGGGCGTGGTGCTGGAGGACTACCTGGCCATCCAGAACTTCGGAGCCAAGGTGGTGGGGCTGACCTGCACCCTGGTGTGCGGCAGCACCCTTTTCCTTGGGAAAGTGGTGAGAGATCCCCTTCTGAACCCCAGAATCCCCGGCGGTTTCAGTTGGTGCCGAGGTGGGGGGGACGCTCAACACTGTGTCCGCCCCAGGGTCCCTATGTCCACCTCTCCGCCATGGCCGCAGCATATCTGGGGAAGATGAGGACCACGGTCACGAGGGAGTATGAGGTGGGGGTGCCACTGCCCAAAAAATGAATGGAGGGATTTTATTTTACCACCCCAGAAAGTTGGGGTTGGGCCTAAACCCCCCCACCCTACAGAACAAGTTCAAGCAGCATGAGATGCTGGTGGCAGCACAAGCCGTCGGGGTGGCCACAGTCTTCGGGGCACCCATCAGCGGTGAGGACCCCCCCACTCCCACCCTGGGCACCCCTAAACCTCGCCCTGACCCTTTTCCCCGTTTTTCCAGGGGTGCTTTTCAGCATCGAGGTGATGTCCTCCCACTTTGCCGTGCGGGATTACTGGCGCGGCTTTTTCGCCGCCACCTGCGGCGCCTTCATGTTTCGGCTCCTGGCCGTGTTCAACAGCGAGCAAGGCAAGGCAGTGTGGGCAGGATGTACCCCCCCTTCCCCTTTACCCTCCCCCTGTGGCATTTTTGGGGTGCTCACCCCCACACCCTCATTCCTCTCCCCCCTCCCAGAAACCATTGCCGCTGTTTTTAAGAGTGACCTCCAGATTGATTTTCCCTTCGACCTCCTGGAGACCTTTTTCTTTGTGATTTTGGGGTACGGAGGGTCTGGTTTTGGGGAGTTGTCTGTGCCCTGCCTGTGCCCAGCCTGTACTGTACCTGCCCTCTCCTCACAGGACCATCTGCGGGATCGTGGCCTGTGCTTATCTCTTCTGCCAGCGCTGGATGATGGTGGCCGTCAAGAAGAACTGGCTGACGGCCAAGCTCTTGGCCACTGAGTCCGTACTGGGCATCCATCCATCCGTCTGTCTGCACCCTGCACCCTCTGTGTCCGTGTGTCCGTGCCCTGCAGGCTCTGTGTGTCCCTGTGTCCTTCCCATACACCCTGGGTGTCCCTATGTCCCCCCCCACACCCTGCCTGTCCATGTGTCCACCCCGTGCATCCTGCCCATTCCCTCTGAGTGTCCGTATGTCCACCCTGTGCACTCTGGCCACCCCTGCATCCACCCCATACACCCTCCACATCAACCCCATGCACCCCAAGTGTCCCTATATCCCCTCTCTGCATGCTGCCCACCCCACCCCATCCACCCTGGGTGTCCACGTGTCCACCCTGTGCACCGTGACCGCTAACCCGATCTGCCCCGGGTGTCCCTGGATCCCCCCCGTCCGTCCATCCATCTGTCCCCACGCCCCCAGCCTCCCGTGTTCCCCCTGCAGCAAACCCGTGTACACAGTGCTGGTGGTGCTGCTCCTCGCCTCCATCACCTTCCCGCCCGGCCTGGGACAGTTCATGGCCTCCAGGGTGAGTGGGGACACGGGGGGCTCCCTGGGGACCCCAAAACCTCCCACTGGGGGCTCAGGGTGTCCATTTGTCCATCCATCCAGCTCACCATGAAGGAATATCTCACCTCCCTCTTCGACAACCGCACGTGGGGCGCACTGGCCCCCAACGCCTCGGGGATGGCCAAGCCTGGGGGGCTCTGGCAGGAGTGGGACCATCCCTCTGCCACCATCTATGGCACCTTGACCTTCTTCCTGCTCATGAAGGTAACCATGGCCCCCCAAATCTCTGGCTGGGCCCCCCAACACAATGTCCCCATGGGGTGACCCCCCCTGTGTCTGCTGGCCCCCCCCAGTTCTGGATGCTGATCCTGGCCACCACCCTGCCCCTGCCAGCCGGGTACTTCATGCCCATCTTCATACTACGGGAGTTGGGGCCTGGGGGGACACGGGGGGGACAGCCAGCTGAGGGGGACATGATGGAGACAGGCAGGCCTGGGGAGGAGTGCAGGGGGTGCATTCAGCCCTTGGAGTGGGGGTACAAGGGGGTGTGGAGTACAGGGGATCCATCAGCTCTGGGAGGGCTGCAGGAGGGTGCTCACCTCTACCTCCACAATCTTTGGGGGTGGCTGCTGGGATCTTCCCACCTTCCCTCCTCCCCCAATTTTAGGAGCGGCCATCGGGCGCTTGATGGGGGAGGTGGTGGCCCTGCTCTTCCCACGGGGGCTCCATTCAGAAGGACCCCCACGGCCCATCATTCCTGCTGGCTACGCCCTGGCCGGTGAGTCTGGGGCTGGGGGGGGACTCCCCACGGGCGGGGGGACACCCACCCCCATCCCCTGACCCCCGCTCCCCCCCGCCAGGCGCAGCCGCCTTCGCGGGCTCGGTGACCCACGCGGTGTCCACGGCCCTGCTGGTGTGCGAGGCCACCGGGCACCTGGGCCACGTCCTGCCCACCGTGCTGGCCGTGCTGGTGGCCAACGCCATCAGCCAGAAGAACCAACCGTCCTTCTACGACGCCGGCATCATTGTCAAGAAGCTGCCCTACCTGCCCCCCATCCGCAGCCGGCACATTGCGTAAGCCCCTGCCCCAAAACCCCGTGTCTGGGGGGGATTCTCCAGGAAACGATGGAAATTTGGGGGGTTTTGTGCTCACCAGCTCCTACCGAGTGGCGGTGGAGGAGTTCATGGAGCGCCAGGTGGTGGCCTTGGCCAAGGGGGACGGTTTCCAGGAGGTGCTGGTGGCCTTGGACGCCTCTGCTGACACCGAGTACCCCGTGGTGGAGAGCACAGGTGGGATGTGGGGTCTGGGGGGTCACTGTCACCATGGGGGATGGCCAGCAAGTCCCTGACCCTGTGGTGGCCCTTCTGTGTCCCCAGTGTGTCCCCACAGTGCCCACTTGATATTCCCATGCTGTGTCCATACCATGCCCACGCTGTCCCTATGGGGTGTTCCTGCGGTGTCCTCATTCTGCTCTTTTGGTGTCCTTCGATATTCCCAGGATGTCCTGTTCCCGTTGCTGTCCACGTGTTGTCCCCTCGATATTGCCATGGTGCCACCTCCGTATTCCCATACTGTCCCCATGGTGTCTCTGTACTGTATCTATGCTGTCCCCATCCCCTTTGGTGTCCCCATGCTGTTCCCTCAACATTCCCATTCTGTCTCCATGGTGCACCTATGGGGCGTCCCCTTGATATTCCCGTCCTGTCCTCATACCGTCACCCTGCCTGTCCCTATGGGATGTCCCCTTGCTGTCCCCAGTCCCTCCCCCTGTTATTCCCATACTGTCCCCTTGGTGTCCCCCTGGTATTCCCATGCTGTCCCCATACTGTCCCCACTCTCCAGGGTCCCCCACGCTGGTGGGCACCGTCAGCAGGTCCCAGCTGGTCACCTTCCTCCAGAGCCACGAGCACCCTCAGGCCCCCCAAGGGGACAAGGTAAACGAGGTGGGGGGCACCCCACCGCACCCAAAAAGTTGCTTTTCCACCCCAAAATTAACATGTCACCTTCCCCAAGCTGGCCACCGTGGGGACGCTCGGGGACGACTGTGCCATCGAGCCCATCATGCTCCAGTTCTCCCCGTGGACCTCCCTGCACCAGGTTTGGGGAGGGGGAGACGTGTCCAGGGACCCCCCCCCCCCCCAGTTCTGTGTCACACTGAGGGGACACGGCGAGGGTGGCTTTGTCCCCATGTCCCTGTTGTCCCTTTCCCAGGCCTATCACCTCTTCCAGCTGCTGAAGCTGCAGCGAGTCTTTGTCACCCGCTCTGGGGAGCTGGTGGGAGCCGTGAGCAGGGCGGAGGTGAGGGGGAAAAAGGGGGGAAAAGGGGGGAAAAAGGGAAGAAAAGGGGGGAAAAAAGGGAGGAAAGGGAGGGGAAAAGGGGAAAAAGGGGGGAATGGGGGAGAAAAAGGAAAGGAAAAAGGGGGTAATGGGAGGAAAAGGGGCAGGGAAAGGAGGAGGAGGAAAAGAGGAGAAAAAGGAGGAGGAGGAAAAGTGGGGGAAAGCCCCCGTCCCACCTTCTCTGTCCCCTTCCAGCTGCGGAGAGCGATCGAGGAACTCGCCAACCCCAAGTGATGAGGTTTTGGGACCACAGGGGACCCCTCCCCAGGGATGTCCCCCATGGAGAGAGGGGGAGTCCTGACCCCCCAAGTGTTGTGGGGGGTCTGGGCTGGGGGCGCCGGTTCTCCAGCAGAGCGTGTCGTGCATTAAATTCATCAACCCGTCAATGCTTCCTCCTCCTTCAGCCCTGCCGATTTCTTTTGGGGGGAGTCACGGCAACCCAACGGCAACGCTTAAAACTCCCCCAAATCACCCCAAAACTGCTCCAGGACATGCACTGAAGCGCCCTGTCTCTGTGACGCCCTCCTATGCCCCCCCCCTCCTAAAATGATCAGCACTTAATTATCCTTATTTTAATTACTGCAATTAATAAGGGGGTGGGTGTTTAGTGACCCCAAAATCCGGGGGAAGTGGGGGGCTGAGACTCCCCAGCCCTTTGGCGACCCCCGGACCGGGGCGCAGCGGGTTTGGGCGGCGCATCGGGCGCTAACGAAGCCGTAATTAAACCCGGGGGGTTAATTAGGCGCGGCGGGGCAGGTTGGGCAGGGCGGGCATGCCCGGGCCCGGCGCAGGACGGGTGAAGCGGGGTCAGCGCCAGGGAGACACCCCAAAAGTGGGGCAGGAGCTGGGCTGGGCTGGGAGCGGGGCTGGGCTGCGGCACCCACGGGAGGCGCTCGGAGGGGCGAGGGGAAGCGAGGGGAAGCGAGGGGAAGCGAGGGGAAGCGAGGGGAAGCGAGGGGAAGCGAGGGGAAGCGAGGGGAAGCGAGGGGAAGCGAGGGGAAGCGAGGGGAAGCGAGGGGAAGCGAGGGGAGCGAGGGGAAGCGAGGGGAAGCGAGGGGAAGCGAGGGGAAGCGAGGGGAAGCGAGGGGAAGCGAGGGGAAGCGAGGGGAAGCGAGGGGAAGCGAGGGGAAGCGAGGGGAAGCGAGGGGAAGCGAGGGGAAGCGAGGGCTGAAGCGAGGGGAAGCCGAGGGAAGCGAGGGGAAGCGAGGGAAGCGAGGGGAAGCGAGGGGAAGCGAGGGAAGCGAGGGGAAGCGAGGGGAAGCGAGGGGAAGCGAGGGGAAGCGAGGGAAGCGAGGGGAAGCGAGGGGAAGCGAGGGGGGCGGTCCTCGGCCCCCCGAGGGCTTGGGTGGTCAGTGGGCAGCGCCCACGGGGGGCACCCCCAGCCCTGCCCGCTCACCCCAAAAGCGCGCTGGCCCCGTTGCCTCAGTTTCCCATGGCTTCCCCCGCCCCACGGGTTCCCTTGTCCGGCCCCGCCCTCGCACACAGGCGATAAGGGGCTGCGATAAGGAGCCCAAATCCGGGGTGTCCCCCCCCGATCCGGCTCCTCCGGGCGCCGCTGGACTTTGAGCCGGGATCGAGGCCGGCGCCGCGGCTGAGACCGACAAACTCGTTGACACCCACAGGCCAAAATGCCCCAAAATGGGGTGAAACCCCCCCAAACGGCGGGTTTTGCAGCACGATGTTGGTGCGCCCGCACCTCCCACCCGTCCCTTATTATGGTTTGGGGCAGAAAAAAAAAGTGAAAACCCTTTTTCCGGCGTTTTCCTACCCAGTTATTTGCAGGCTCCGGGCAGCCGGCGCGGCCGGGCTTTGGCTTCGGGGGAGCGGCGGGGGATGAAAAGGCCAAATTCCTCCTGGGTTTTGCTGGGGAAAGAGGCCCCGGATGGGAAACACTCCTGGAGCCGTGTGAAACCCCTAAAAATCCCTGATAACGCCCTAAAAACTTTAAACCCTTAAAAAGCCCTCTTTTAACCCATTTTAAACCCCGTTAAAACCCCTAAACCCCCCCACTTCTAAAATCCCCTTAACCCTCCCATAAAAATCCCTAAATAAAAACCCTTAAAAACATTAAACCCCTCTAAAAATAACTTAAAACCCCTTTAAAGCCCCTAAACCCCCTTACAGACCCTGGTAACTCCTTAAAAAACCTTACAATGACTGAAAAAAAAAAAAATCTTTAAACCTCCTTAACTCCCCCTTAATGCCCCCCAAAAAATCCTTAAAACACCCTAAAACCCCCTTTAAAATCCTCTTATAAACCTTTAAATTCCCTTAAAACTCCTAAAATCCAAGGGAAACCCCTCTCTCCTTTGCCCCCCAAATTCCCTCAATCTCTGTGAACCAGTGGGAAACACAATATTCTAGAAAACAAAAAAGCACATATTTTTATTCAAAACCCCACGAAAATCCCCATAAATCCCTGAAAAAAAGGGGGAAAAAAGCATCCGAGGTTTTTTTTTAAATTTCCCCCTTTTTTCTTTCCCAAACCTGACACGACCTTTAATTCCTCGCAATAAATATACAAAAATAGAATAAATTAGGTTAAAAAATACAAGGCAACACTGGCAGATCAGCATTAAAAGGGAACAAAACCACCCAAAAACCCGGTGGGAGAGGAATAAATAGGGAGAAAAAAAAAGCAAAAATAAATCAGTTTTGGGACTGAGCCCTTTTTTTCTTGAAATGTGGGGGAAAAAATAAGAAGAAAAATCCCTCCCCCAGCTCCAAACGAGCTTGAAATTCCATTTTTTTAGGGGGGAGGGCAGGGGCAGCACCTGTCTCATCCCCAAGCACGGGGACAGTATCAATAATAACACTATTAAAAAAACCCTTAATAATTACAGAAATAATAAATAAACCCCTCGGGGAGGAGGGGGGGTCTTCATGTGGTGTTCGGGGGTGTTTGGGGTCAGCCCGGGGCCCCCCCGGCGCCCGCCTGCTCCTGCAGCCCCAGCAGGCTGTAGGCGATGCGCTTCTGGTGCCCCGGCAGCCGCACCCCGATCCGCTTGATGTCCCTGGGAAAAGGGGAGAGGAAATCAGGACTGGTGGAGCAAAGAGCCTGGAACGGGGCTGGCAGGGGATGGGTCCAGCGACAGCCCCACCCCGGGCTTGGGGCATCCCCAGGAGCAGCGTTCCCGGCGCGTGGATGGGTGGGTGGGTGGATGGACATGGCTCATCCTGAGGGAGGGATGGACATGGCTCATCCCGAGGGACAGATGGACATGGCTCATCCCGAGGGAGGGATGGATGGATGGACATGGCTCATCCTGAGGGAGGGATGGACATGGCTCATCCTGAGGGAGGGATGGATGGACATGGCTCATCCCGAGGGACAGATGGACACGGCTCATCCCGAGGGACAGATGGACATGGCTCATCCTGAGGGACGGACGGACATGGCTCATCCTGAGGGAGGGATGGATGGACATGGCTCATCCCGAGGGACAGATGGACACGGCTCATCCTGAGGGACGGACGGACATGGCTCATCCCGAGGGACAGATGGACATGGCTCATCCCGAGGCATGGATGGACAGACATGGCTCATCCCGAGGGAGGGATGGACATGGCTCATCCCAAGGGAGGGATGGACAGACATGGCTCATCCCAAGGGATGGATGGACAGACATGGCTCATCCCGAGGGAGGGATGGACATGGCTCATCCCGAGGGACGGATGGACGGACATGGCTCATCCCAAGGGATAGATGGATGGACACGGCTCATCCCGAGGGATAGATGGATGGACATGGCTCATCCTGAGGGACAGATGGATGGACACGGCTCATCCTGAGGGACAGATGGATGGACACGGCTCATCCCGAGGGATAGATGGACGGACACAGCTCATCCCGGCCTCTCCAGCCAAGGAACATCTAATTTTATCCCATCCCCCGGGCTGCCAAGGCCACGGAAGTGGTTTCCGTTCCCAGCACATCCCTGTCCCACGGGAGCTGGAGGGGGGTGTGGGGACAGCGTGGGGACACATCACGGGAATGGCGTGGGGACAGTACGGGAATATCAAGGGGACAGCCCAGGGACAGCCCAGGGACAGGACTCACTCGCTGGTCATCTGCAGGACCTTCTCGATGGTGCTGTAGCCCGAGGCCATGAAGGTCTCGGTGTACTGGGGCATCCGGATGGACTCCAGCCACTCCGGGACGGAGCGGAATGGGACGCCCTCGGAGCCGCTGGTGCTGGGCAGGCGGATGGACACCCTGGGGAGGCGGACGGACAAATGATGTGCAAAACCAGAAAGATGCAAGAAAACGGCGCAGAAACGTGAGATTGGAAAAATGACGTGAAAACAGAAGGGTGTAAAAATGATGCAGAAAGGAAACGATGCAAAAAAACGGTGTCCAAATGGAGGGATGTGAAAAAATAATGCAAAAATGGGGAGGTGCAAAATAAAGTGAAAATGAGAGGCTGCAAAGAATGATGCAGAAATGAAGCAATGCAAAAAATGGTGCAGGAACGGAAAGGTGCAAAAATGGGGCAGGAATGAAAGGGTGGAATAAAAAGATGTGAAAATGGAAGGACGGAAAAATAACACAGCAAAAAATAACATGAAAATGGAAAGATGAGAAATTCTGCAGAAGTGGAAAGGTGAAAAAAATAATGCAAAAACTGGAAGATTGCAAAAATAGCGCAGAAGTTAAATGATGCAAAAAATGATGTGAAAGTGGAAGGTTAAAAAAATGATGCAGAAATGGAAGGATGCAAAAAATTATGTGAAAAAGGAAGGCTGGAGAAACACAGAAATTGGAAGATGCAAAAAAAGGTGCAGAAAAGAAAGGATAGGAAAATGATGCAGAAATGGGGAGATGCCAAAAAATAAATGCAAAAATGAGATGATGAAATGATGATGCAAAAAGTGGAAGTGTGAAAATGGGGAAGTACCAAAAAACGATGCAGGAATGGAGATGCCAAAAGCAACGTGAGAGTGCCGAGATGCAAAACCCAACCCAAACCAGCACCACGAGAGTGCAAAAAATGCGAAGATGAAAACAAAATGATGGAAAGATGGGCAAGGATCAGAGAATCCCAGACTGGTTTGGTGGGAAGGGATTTTAAAGCCCATCCAGTCCCACCCCTGCCATGGGCAGCGACACCTTCCACTGTCCCAGGCTGCTCCAAGCCCCGTCCAGCCTGGCCTTGGACACTGCCAGGGATGGAGCATCCACAGCTTCTCTGGACAACTGCTCCCTTCCCACTTCTTGTCCCCATCCCGGTGCTCCCTGCACTCACCGGGGGTCGAAATCCGCCAGTGCCTTGAGGGAGTCGGGGGCGCGGATGAGTTTGTCGAGGATGCTGACGATGTCGGCGAATTTGGGGCGCCGGGAGCGCTCCTGCTGCCAGCACTGCATCATCAGCTGGTAGATGGCCGAGGGACAGTCCAGGGGCGCCGGGAGGCGGAAGCCCTCGTTGATGGCCTTCATCACCTACACGGAGGAGGAGGAGGGTCAGTGATGGTCTCCCAAACAAGCTGCTCATTCACAGAATTCCAGAACCGTTGGGGTTGGAAGGACCTTAAAGCTCTTCTCATTGCAGCCCCTGCCATGGGCAGGGACACCTGCCACTAGACCAGGTTGATCCCAGCCTTGTCCCACCTGCCCTTGAACGTCTCCCAAAAAACTGGTGATGGTGGAGGGTGGGCTCTCACCTCGTGGTTGGAGAGCTCCCAGTAGGGCCGCTCGCCGTAGGACATCACCTCCCACATGACGATGCCGTAGCTCCAGACGTCGCTGGCGGAGGTGAACTTGCGGTAGGAGATGGCTTCGGGTGCTGTCCAACGGATGGGGATCTTCCCGCCCTACGGCAACACCGGGCTCAACCCTGCACCCCCAAAAGAGCCACCTCCACCATGGCCGACCACCTCGCCTTGTTCAACCACCCCAACATGGCCAACCGTGATGGACAATCACCCACCTTGGGCAACCACCCCAGCATGACCAACCACCCCCTCACCTTGGCCAGCCACCCTTCCATGGCCAACCAGCCACCCTTCCATGGCCACCGCCCCGCCGCAGTGAGACTCACGCTGGTGGTGTAGGTGGCTTCAGGGTCATCTTCCAGCACCCTCGAGAGCCCGAAATCGGACACTTTGCACACCAGGTTGCTGTTCACCAGGATGTTCCTGGCGGCCAGGTCCCGATGGACATAATTCATGTTGGCCAAGTACTTCATGCCAGCGGCGATGCCCCTCAACATCCCCACCAGCTGGATGATTCCAAATTCGCCCTCTTTTTCCTGGGAAAAGGAGAGAATCCAGCCTGGAATCCACCTGTTGTCCCACCTCCCATGGTGGGTGTTGGAGGTTCCACCACCCTGTGGTCGTTGCCACCACATGTCACCTACCCGCAGGAATTTATCCAGCGCCCCGTTCTCCATGTACTCCGTGATGATCATGAAGGGCTTGTCTGTACAAAAAAAGACCCCAAAATAGGTAAAAGCCCCCAAAAATATCCCTCCAACCTCCCCAAAAAAGTCACCTCCCCCTAAAATCTCTGAACCTCCTACAAGCCCTCTCAAAATCCTCAAAACCCCATGCCTGATGCCCCTCAAAAAACCCCAACCACCAAAACCAACCCCAACCCTGTAAAAATAATAAAAAAACTCCAACTACCCCCAAAAGCCCAAACCCTCCCAAATCCCCCCAAAAACCCCAGACCCCCAACTCGCCAAAAGATCACCTCCAATAAACATTCCCAAAATAACAAAAAGCCTCAACCCCTTACAGACCCCAATAACCCCCAACTGCCAAAACCCCAAAATAACTCCCCAAACTCCTACAAAAATCCCCTAAGCTCACCCTAAAACCTCCCAAATAAACTTGAATTCCCCCCCAAAAAACCCCCCAACCTCATCCCCCAGAACAACCCAAATTCCCCTTTGCCCAAAACCCCCTACTTTTATATCGCTTTTTTTGGGGCATTTTGCTGGGAAATTGATGTGGGATTTTTTGGGGGGAGGACAGGACATAGAGGCCACTCACACTTGGAGACGACACCCTCGAGGCGGATGATGTTGTGGTGGCAGAACTGTCCCATGATGGTGGCCTCGCTCAGGAAGTCCACGCGCTGCTTCTCCGTGTACCCCACCTTCAACGTCTTGATGGCCACCGGCACCTCCTTCCTGCCGCGCTTCAGGGTGCCCTTGTACACCTCCCCAAATTCACCTGCTCCGAAAAACACGGGGCGCCCTTAACCCCCCTGCCCCACCCCGATTTCGGGGTGTCTCTGGGGGGACAAAGCCACGCACCGGCGCCGATGACCTTCTGGCGGGTGATGAAGGACGGAGGGATCTCAGTGGTGAACTTGAGCATGGCTTGGTTGGGGTCTTCGTACGTGTGGGGATCAACGTAGGTCTTGAGGGGCTTCAGCTGGTCTGGGGGTGTCAAGGAGGGGGTCAGCACCCCTGTCACCCCCCACCCATCCCCGTTGTCCCCACTGTCCCACGGCTCACCTGACTTGGAGAAGTAGACATCCTCGGCGGATTGGCGTGGCCGCGACCTCCTCCTCCTGCGGAAAAGCAGCGTTTTGTCCCAAAAGATCATCCCTTGCCCATATTTGGTGGTGGGACAATGACATTTTGGTTTTTTGGGGGTTCTCTGGGGGGTTTGTCTCCTTACCGCCGGAGGATGTAGAGGATAGCGGTCAAGAGCAGGACGACAAAGACGACGCCGGCGACGCTGCCGGTGATGACGGCGGCCGATGCCGTGGCCTCGGAACCTGCGGGGACCCGGCCGGGTGAGCCCTGCAGCCCCTGGAGCCCCCACCCCGCACTCCCGACACCCCCTGGCCCCTCCTCACCCTCGGGCAGGGTCTCGAACTCGTGCTGGGGGCTGAAGGCCCCCTGGCCATCGGCGGTGAGAGCCTGGACCCGAACCACGTAGGCAGTGCCTGGGGACAGCTTGGGCAGGGTGACAGAGGTGCCCTCGCAGCGCAGCACCGAGTAGCTGTTCTCATCCACCTGGGGACATGGCAGGGTGACGCTGGGGTGACACGCAGGGAGGGGTGGCACGGGTGGGGCAAAGATGGAGGTGACATGGATAGGGAGGTGACAGGGATGTGACAGGGATGGGGAGGTGACAGGGATGGGGAGGTGATGTGGATCAGGGCAAGGATGGGGGGTAACACAGATGGAAGGGACAAGGACGAAGGGATGATGTGGATGGTGACATGGATGGAGATTGCATCGACAGAGGTGACACAGCTGAGGGCAAGGATGGAGATGACACGGATGGAGGGGTGGGTTTGGGGGTCACCTTCTTGCTGTAGGTGACCTCGTACTTCCAGACCCGGCTCTGCTGCCGCAGTGGCACCGTCCAGGACAGGACCAGGCTGGTGGCCGTCCGTCCGTCCAGGCTCACCGATGTCACCCGGGGGGGCTCTGCCGTGGGGACACATAGGGACGTCACTGAGGTGTCCCTGGGGGGCCAGGGACATCAGGGAGGTAGGTGTCCCCATGGGGGATAGGAACATCACAAAGGTGCTCCCATGGGGGACAGGGACAGCAGAGATGTGTCCCCACCACAGAGGGAAGGTGTGGGAGCCGCCGGTGTCCCCTCACCCGTCTGGTTGACGCTGATGGTGGCGCTGGCCACGCTGCGCTGCTGGCTGTAGGGGGACACCCCGTTCCGGGCCTCCACCGTGAAGGTGTAGTTGACGTGTGGCTCCAGGTCGGTGACAGTGACCCCCATCCCCGTGAGCCCCCGGGGGGGCTGCGAGAACCGGACCCCCCCGTCGCAGGGCCGGCACTCGCCGCTCTCGGGCCAGCACTGCTCGCAGGTGACGCTGTAGGTGACGTCCTCGCGGCCACCGGGGTCGGCGGGGGGGGCCCAGCGCAGCTGCACCGCGGCCCCCAACCCCACGGCCGTGACGGCCTGGGGGGGCGAGGGGGGCCCTGCAGGGGACACAGGGCGGGGTCAGGGGACAGGGCGCTGCCGTGCCTCAGTGTCCCCCATCCGAAGGTGACTTACGGGTGCAGGGGTGCTCCGGGGGGTCTTCGGGGGCCCGGAAAAATCCGTCCTCACACGGGCAGGTGGCGGCGGCGGCTGGGGCGGGCAGGGTGTGGGGGGGACAGGGCTGGCAGTCCCCTGAGGACACCGCAGCCTTGAAGGTGCCAGGGGG
This sequence comes from Corvus moneduloides, assembly GCF_009650955.1. Taxonomy (NCBI): domain Eukaryota; kingdom Metazoa; phylum Chordata; class Aves; order Passeriformes; family Corvidae; genus Corvus; species Corvus moneduloides. Next base: position 7,816,097 of record NC_045497.1, read on the forward strand.
ACAAGCTGGGGGGGACACACAAAGTGACACCGGTGAGATCCCAAATCCCGCTCCCCATCTGCAGGGTCAGCACCCAGCAGGTGGTGGGGGGGGAGCACCCCACAAGCACCCAGGGAGGAGTTTAGGGGGGTTCTCCTCATTTTTGGGTCCAACATCTCATTTCTTCAACTCAAATGGGGAATTTTAGGGTATTTAATCTTATTTTGCGGCTTTTACTTTATTGGGACCCTCCCAGCCCACCCTTCACCTGGCTGAGCTCTCCCACACTCACTACACTGGTGATGCTGAAAGATGAGGATCCAGGGCTGGGAATTTTGGAGCCAACACCTCATTGCTCCAAATCAGGAATTTTTAGGGCATTTCACCTCACTTCTGCAGCTGCTGCCCCACCCTCCTTCCACACTCACTGCACTCAAGGCTGAGGATCCCAGACTGGGAATTCTGGGGCCAAACCCCCGTTTCTCTTCCCTCCCACCTCATCCCTCGGCACACACCAAGCTGGCCCATCCTCAGACCCCACTCAGTTCGCCCCGAATCCACACCTTGGCAGGAGTCTCCCAGGCTCTGGAAGCCGGCCCGGCACAGGCACTCCCCGATGGGCACGAGCCACTCGCCGTCGGCGTTGCAGTGCAGGGCCGGCGCCTGCTCCGCCACCGCCTCGGCCACGCACGAGCCCCGCACCTCGGCCAAGGTCTGCGAGTCCGCCCCGGCCACGGTCTCCGGGAACTGCGCCATTCCCCGGACCACGGCCGGGCACCGCTTGTAGTAGACGCGCACGGAGAGCAGCGCCACGCAGGCACCCAGGTCCTGGAAGGCCAGGTAGAAACCCTTCCTCCGGAGCGGCCCCACCGACCGCACCTCCACGTTGAGCTTCACGTTGCGGGTGGCGAAGTCCTCCTGGACGGTGATCTCGTCCGGAGCGATGGTGTCGATCTTCCTGAACTGCCGCTTCTGGAAGTTGGTGCCGTAATCCACGTCGGACTCGGCGTAGTAGAGGTTGAAGGTCTCCTTGCAGGAGCCGCCGCCGGCCGTGGGGAAGCTGTTGCAGTCGCGCACGGTGAACTGCAGCTCGATGAAGATGCGCTGGGCCACGCCGCGGTAGATCCAGTTGGTGCGGAGCCAGTTCTCCTGCTCGCCCTCCAGGACGTTGCACACCGAGTACATGTAGATCAGGGAGTCGTTGAGGACGTTCTGCAGCTGGTCCCACTGTGCCCCGGAGACAGAAACAGGGCTATGGGGGGGAACTGAGGCGTGGCCCCCCGTCCCCAGGGATGGGCTTGTCCCCATCTCCTTCCCCCTGTCCCCATCCCCACGGAGGTCCCCAGACACATCCCGGAGGTCTCCAACCCCATGGATGTCCCCGTGTCCATCCCCATGGGTGTTCCTGGTCCCAACCCAATTCCAGGTGTCCCTGTCCCCATGCCCATGGGATGTTCCTGTGGTGGTCCCTCCCTGCAGATGCTCCTGTCCCCATGGGTGTCCTGTCCCCATTCCCACGGATGCCTCCAGGCCCATCCCCAGCGATGTCTCTATTCCCATGGAGAGGTCCCCATTCGCTGTCCCCATTCCCCACGCAGAGGTCCCCATCCCCATCCTGGCGCTGGCCGCTGGATCCGGGGGTGCTCACCCCTTTTCCGTAGGGATGGGTGAGCCAGCCCAGCTCCCCGTGTGCCTTGGCGAAGTCCAGCAGCACCACTGTGGGAGAGCAGAGAGGAGAGGCACGTCAGGAGATGCCACCAGCACCCATGGACGGCCCCAGGACCTGCACGTGCCACCAATACACCCCTTCGGCCCGTGGATGTCCACCAGGACCTGTGCGTAAACCCTGGGACCCACAGATGTTTCCAGGACCCGTGAACGTCCCCCAGGACCCACAGACAACCCCAGGATGTGCAAACACTCCTGGGATCCACAGATGTCTCTGAAATCCATGGATGTCCTGGGCACCCAAAGATATCCCCGGGACCCAGAGATGCCATCAGGACCCACGGATATCCCTGGAACCCACGGATACCAGGAGGTTCCATGGATGTCCTCAAGACCCCTGGATGCCCCTGGCACCCTCAGATCCACCCCATCCCCACAGACATCCCCAAGAGCCACAGATGTCCCCAGGACCTCCAAACATTCCCAGGCCCCACAGATGTCCCTTGGGTCCACGGAACCCCGCATTCCCGGGAGATTCCGCTGGAAGAAGCCCCCCGGGGCCGCCCCCAGAGGCGGGGAAGCCGCGGGGCCCGGCGGGACCTGCCCTGGCACGCCGAGGGCGGTGGCCGGATCCAGCGCCGGGAGAGGAAGAGGAGGAAGAGGAGGCCGGGGAGGGAGTGGGGCCCCCCCGGTGAATCACCCCCCAGGAATGTGCCCGGACGCCCGGGTTCAGCGGCGGGATGGGTCCGGCGGGACGGGGGAATTTCGGGACGGATGGGCCCCCCCGGCTCCCACGGCTGAGCACGGACGGGCTCGTGGCGGGTCCCGAGAGGGTCAAGCCTGGGGGGGACCCCAAAACCTCCCTGGGGGGAACCCCAAAAACTGCCTGGGGGGGGACACGGGTGGCTGCACCGTCCCCCCCGCGCCGTGCCCGGGGTCAGGAAGGATGCCGGGGCGGATATCCCGGTTTTCCTGAGGCTGGAAATCCCCCCCGCGAGCCTCCGGAGAGCGGAAAGCGGCGGGAGCCGGAGCCGGAGCGGGCGGGGGGTTCCCTGCGGGTGCCCCCGGGGGTGGCTCTGGGGACACTCCTGGGGCTGGGGCTGCTCCCGGGACAGCGCCGGGGCCGCGCCCCCGTGCCCGGAGTCACCTGTACCCCCCGCCACCACCACCACCACCACCACCATCATCAAATTCTCCGTCGCCTTCGTCACCCCGGCCACGGCCGCCACCACCTCCAGAGCCACCACGAATGCGGCCACCAACTCCATCACCGTCCTCCCCGCCACCCCCGCGCTCCGCAGCGGCATCCCCGTCCCATTCCCTGTCCCCTTCCCTGCCCTGCCCCAACCCCATCCCGCCCCAATCCTGTCCCGATCCCAGTCTCGGTCTGAATCCGAATCCCATCCCATTCCCAAAGTGAGCCCCAATCCGACCCGCTCCGCTCCCATTCCTGTCCCCATTCCAATCCCATCCCCGTCTCCACCTTAATCGGCATCCCAATCCGAAAATGAATCCCATCCCAACCTCGTCCCTTCCTCAATCTCACTCTGAATCCCAATCATAATCCCAAAATGGATTCCATTCCAATCCCAATCCCACTCCATTCCCTCCTGTTTAACTCCATTCCCCACCTCAGCTCACCCCAAATCCCACTGGATCTCGCCCTTGCCAAGCAATGGGAACCAATCCCCCATGAATCCCCAAATCCCACCACTCTCCCTTTCCCCCCACGCACTTTCTAAACCCCAAATCCCAATATTCCCTCTTGGGAAGCAGCACTTTGGGAACACACCCCAAATCCCCCAACTGCCACGGGGTGACCCCCTCTGCTGTTCCCCCAGCACTTCCAAAATCCTCATTTTAGGGTTTTTTACCCCATTTTTAGTTTTTAGGGAGAGTTTTCCGTCCCAGCCTCCGATTTATTTGCATTTGGGGCTGGATTCTTCCCCCTTACCCTCGAAAAAGGACGGATTAAAGCCGGCAGACAGAACTTAAAGAAATTTAATCTTTAAGAAACTAAAAAAAGTGAATTTCCCCCCCTTTTTTTTGCCCAGCCCTCCCAAACTAAGCCCCAAAATCACTGCGGGAAGGGTTGCGAGGTGGAGGCCGAGACGCTGCTTGTTTTCTCCCAGCAATTTTTTGGGATTTTCCTGACATTGTTTTCCAGCTCTCTGGCCGGATCCTACCCGGCCCTGCACCACCCATGGGAAACGCTGCATTTTAAGGTGATTTTCTCCTTCTTGGGGGTTTATTTTTTAATCCCCCCTACCCTCACCCCTCTGCCAGCATCTTTTGGGGGGGCTCCCGGCAGGATCCGGCGCCGGCGCGTCAGTCGGACGCTCGGCATGGGAAAAGTTGCCCCAAACTCTTGGGTTTCCCCTTATTTGAGCTTTTTTCCTCCCCATTTACAATTCTTTTCTCCTCTATTTTAGTTCTCCCCCTATTTTAGCTTCCCCCACCCGTATCCTTAACCCCCCACCACCTTTTAAACTCCCCCCCACCCTTACTTTAACTTTCGCCCCTTAATTTAACTTTCCCCCTTTTAATTTAAACTTCTCCACCCTTAACTTCAACTTTTCCCCTAATTTTAACCTTTTCCCCCTCAAAACGCGCTCCGGCACCTGCCGATTCCGCACCGCACCCCAAACCGTGAGGGGGAAGGAGGAACCCCCATCACCCTTTAGCCTCTGAGCGCTCCCCAACCCCTCAGCTCGCCCCAAACCACCCGAATTTACCCCAAAACCACCCCACCCTTGGGGGGTGCCCACAATAAAGGAGTTTCGGGGTGTTCCCACCCCCCAAAAAAGAGCGGGGGACTCACCTTCCTCGGCGGCCAGGGGGCTGAGGGCGGTGAGGAGGAGGAGGAGGAGGGTGAGGGCCGGCGGGGTGCTCGCCATGGCGGGGCGGCTTCGGGGGGTCCCGGGCGCGCCCCACGAGCGGCGGCCCCGCGGGGTGTGCGGGGGGTGTGGGGCGCGGGGCCGCGCGCCCGCTCCTGTTCATTCATGCCCCGCTGACGTCACCGGCCACGCCCGCTCTTAAAGGCGCAGGAGCCGCTCCCAGTACGCACCAGTACGGCACTGGGAGGGCGCGCGCCCGAGGGTGGGACGCGGCCGAGTGGAGGAGAGCGGGGGGGTGTGGGAGCCCCCCCCAAAGTGGGGCACGGCCCTGGAGGGGGTTTGGGGGTCCCGCAGCCCCGCGGGGACCCCCTGGGCCCGGCCCCGAAGGGGTGAACGCGACCCCCCCCCCCCCCCGCCCCCTCCCCTTTCATTCATGAATCGGCGTGGGAAGGGCGGGGGGCGGCAGCCAATGGCTGCAGGGGGCGGGGCCACGCGGTTACTACCGGCCACGCCCCCCGCCCACCAGTTCGATACTGGGGGGTTTTGGGGGGGACCGGTTTGGGGGGGCTGCCCGGCCCCCTCGGGCCCCAGCGCCCCAAATCCTCAGCACCATCGTCCTCATGATCCCGCAGCGCCCCAAATCCCACAGCACCCCAAATCCCACCACCCCAGCACCCCAAATCCCTCAGCACCCCAAATCCCACCACCCCAGCGCCCCAAATCCCGCAGTACCCCAAATCCCACCACCCCAGCACCCCAAATCCCTCAGCACCCCAAATCCCACCACCCCAGCGCCCCAAATCCCACAGCACCCCAAATCCCACCACCCCAGCGCCCCAAATCCCTCAGCGCCCCAAATCCCACCATCCCAGCGCCCCAAATCCCACAGTACCCCAAATCCCACCACCCCAGCGCCCCAAATCCCACAGCACCCCAAATCCCACCACCCCAGCGCCCCAAATCCCACAGCACCTCAAATCCCACCATCCCAGCGCCCCAAATCCCTCAGCACCCCAAATCCCACCACCCCAGCACCCCAAATCCCACAGCACCCCAAATCCCACCACCCCAGCGCCCCAAATCCCTCAGCACCCCAAATCCCACCACCCCAGCGCCCCAAATCCCGCAGTACCCCAAATCCCACCACCCCAGCACCCCAAATCCCTCAGCACCCCAAATCCCACCACCCCAGCGCCCCAAATCCCACAGCACCCCAAATCCCACCATCCCAGCGCCCCAAATCCCACAGCACCTCAAATCCCACCACCCCAGCGCCCCAAATCCCACAGCACCCCAAATCCCACCACCCCAGCGCCCCAAATCCCTCAGCGCCCCAAATCCCACCATCCCAGCGCCCCAAATCCCGCAGTACCCCAAATCCCACCACCCCAGCACCCCAAATCCCTCAGCGCCCCAAATCCCACCATCCCAGCGCCCCAAATCCCACAGTACCCCAAATCCCACCACCCCAGCGCCCCAAATCCCGCAGTACCCCAACTGCTGCACCATCCACAGCACCCCAAATCCCACAGTGCCCTCAATCCCATCACCCACAGCACCTCAAATCCTGCACCATCCGTTGCACCCCAAATCCCATAGTGCCCTAATCCCAATGAATTCCAGCACCTCAAATCCCGCAGCAGCCCTGTCCCCATGATGACGCAGCACCCCAAATCCAGCATCTCCCATAGCACCCCAAATCCCAGAGCACCCCCAACCTCTGCAGCACCCACAGCACCCCTGTCCCTGTAATCCCTCTGCAGCCAAACCCCCCAGGATCCACAACAGGCTCAGCACCCCCATTCCATGAGCCCAATGAACCCCCAATCCCCCAGCATCTGCAGCACCCCAAATCCTGCAGCACCCCCATCCCATCCCCAGGATCCCACTGCACCCCAAATCCCCCAGCACCCCCAAATCTTCATTACCCCCAGCACCCCAAATCCCCGGCACCTCATTCACCCCCAGTCCCCCCACGCCCCTCAGCACCCCCATCCCAACCCCGAATAGGAGGACTCAAGCCAGCCGGGGATCTTTTTCATAGAAAAACGCAGATTTTAGCAAAAGAGCACCTTTACCCCTCCCAGCCCCCCAAACCCACCCCAAGAGGGGGCTCAGATCGGGGGGTCCCCCTTGTCCCCCGGGGTGATGCCGGCGGTCACTTGGTCGCGCCGCCAGAGCCCCTCGACCAGCGCGTCCAGGACAGGGGCGACCCGGGCCAGCCCCGCCCGGGCCCTGCCGGCCCCCGGGGCTCCCCCCGCCCGCAGCACCCGCAGCCCCCACGTCCCCTCGAAGGCCCTCACGTCCCCCTCCGTCACGGCCGCGTGTGGGGCCAGGTCGAATCTGGGGTGGGGAGGGGACACGGGGTCAAGGGAAACAGCAACACCCTGAAAAATCCCCCAAAAACCACCTAAGATTCAACGGGAGTTGTAAACCCATCGGTGTAATGAGGTGTGAGTGTTCTCTGCCTGCCCAGGGATTGAGGGGTTTGAAATCTGGGGGTGCAAACCTGGTTGTGCGGGGACACGGGGTCAAGGGAGACACCAACACCCCGAAAAATCCCCCCAGAAAGCACCTAAAAAGAAATGGGAATCGTGAATCCATTGGTGTCATGAAGTGTTGCACGTTCTCAGCCCGCTCAGATAACAAGCGCTGAGAAATCTGGGGGTGCAAAGCTGCTTGGGGGTCAAGGGAGACCCAAAAACTCCCCCCCAAACCCCCTGAAAATAAGCGGGAGTTGTGACCCAAAAAAAAACCCCAAAACCCCCTAAAAAGTCAATGGGAGTTGAGGACCCGTCGATGTAATGAGTGTTGAACATTCTCAGCCGAACGAGGCATTGAGTGGTTTGAAATCTGGGGGTGCAAACCTGCTTGGGGGGTGGGGGGCACAGGGTCAAGGGAGGCACCAACACCCCAAAAATCTCCTCTAGGGTGACAAAACCCCCTAAAGCAGGAGCTGTGAACCCATCGGTGTAGCGAGTCGTGCACGTTCTCAGCCCGCTGAGATACCAAGCGCTGAGAAATCTGGGGGTGCGAACCCACTTGGGGGGGGGAGAGGACACAGGGGCAGGGAACTCCTAAAGAAAAGCCCCAAAACCCTGACAAAATCATCAGGAGTCGGGGATCCATCGGTGTAACGAAGTGTGCCCGTTCTCAGCCCCGGTGATGCCAAGCGCTGAGAACCCCGGGGGCGCAATCCCGCTCCGTGGGGTACCGTGACCCCCCCAGGGAGACACCCCAAAAGGATACTTGGTGCCCACGACCACCCTGACGAGGCCGCGGTCCCCGGGGCCCAGCACGCGGCCCATGAGCGCCGGCAGCTCCTCGAAGGACGCGCGGTCCGTGAAGGAGAACAGGAACAGGGCGGCATCCGCCTCCTCCTTGCAGGCCTGGGGACGGGGACACCCCCTCACCGCGGGGTCCTGGATGTGTCCCCCACCCCAAAGCGTGTCCCCCTCTCACGGGCAGCAGATGCTCGAATTTCCTGAGCGCTCCGTCGCCGCAGTCCCAGAGGTGCAGCTGGAACAGGACGGGGCGGCCGCTGGCGCGGGGCTTGGCCGGCCAGAACAGCGTGGTGGCCTCGATCCCTGCGGGGACAGGCGGCACCGTCACCCCCGGGGACCCCGCGTCCCCCCCAGGGGGTACCCAGGGCCTCCTGGTGGGCGGGGGGCGCGGGGAATCCCCCCAGGACGTACCCAGGGTCTCGGGTTGGGCGGGGGGCGTGGGGAATCTCCCCAGGGTCTCGTGGTGGGCGGGGGACGTGGGGGATCCCCCCCAGGACGTACCCAGGGTCTCGTGGTGGGCGGGGGGCGCGGGGGTCCCCCCCAGCCAGGCCACCAGCGCCGTCTTGCCCACGCCGCTCCGTCCCGCCAGGAAGAGTTTGTAGGTGACCGTGGGCACGGCCAGGGCGGGCGGCAGCGCCGGGCGCTCCAGCAGACCTGGGCAGGGGGCTCAGGGTGACTCTGGGGGGCTGGCAGCCCGTGCTGGGGGGCGCGGGGGGCACTCACCGAACGCTCTCCGCTGGTTCTTGTGGAGGATGGAGTCCAGGTAGGGGCGGCCGGCGGGGGACAGGAGCCAGCCCGGCTCCAGCTCCCGGTCCTGCTCTGCCATGGCCCCCAGACCTGGGGGACGGGAAGAGCCCCCCCTTCCCCCATGGGGCCACTGCACCCCGCAGCTGTGGGGTCCCCTTCTGACCCCACCCCTGCATGGGGTCCCTAAACATCCCCCTGAGGCCCAGCATCCTCCCATGGGGTCCCCAGAACCACCGATGGGGTCCCTGACTGACCCCCTTCCATGGGGTCCGTGCCCTCCCCATGGAGTCCCTGCATCCTCCCATGGGATCCCTGACTCGCCTCTGGGGTCCCAAAGCCCTCTCTGGGGTCCCTGTGTCCCTCTCTGGGGTCCCACCACCCTCCCATGGGTTTCCTGACGCCACCATGGGGGTCTCTGTGCCCCCTGCGACCCCTGCACCCCATCACAAGGTCCCTGACCCCACCAGTAGGATCCTGCCCCCCACCCCCGGGGCCCCTGCACCCCCTACCGGGTCCCACCACCTTCCCATGGGTCCCCTGCCCCTCTCGGATCCCTGTGCCCCACTTCGGGGTCCCTGACCCCCCTCAGCGTCCCACCGTCCTCACAGGGGGTCCCTGACAGCCCCACACGGAGTCCCTGCACTCCTTCGTGGGGTCCCTGACACCTCCACGGGCTCTGTGCCCACCCAGGTGACTCCGTGCCCCCACAACATTTAAGAGGGGAAGAATTCGGCCCCGTGTCCCCCTCCCCGGACCCCCTGCCCCCCCAATCTCTCCCATGTGTTGCCCCCCACACCGATTTTCCCGAGCGGCCCCTTTAAGACGCGGCCCCGGCGCTCACCTGAGGCCGCTTCCGCCTCGCCGTGGCGTCACGAGGAGGGGCGGGGCACAACGGAAGCCACGCCCCCCAATCACTGCGCGTGCGCGGATGGCCCGGGGGGCGCGCAGCGCGACCCCGACCCGGCGGGTTTTGGGGGGTCCCGAGCTCCAGCCCCCCCGGCTCCGGGGCCCCCATCCCAAATTACTGGCACTCGAATGGTTTGGGGTCCCTCATCACCAGCACTGGCGGGATGTGGGGTCCCCATCTGCCAGTTTTCCCGGGCTTTGGAGCCCTCATCCCTAATTACTGAGACTGGGATGCTTTGGGGTCCAGCATCTCCCCCACACTGACAGGACAGGGGCTCGCAATTTCCAGCCCCAGCAGGCTCGAGGGTCCCCATCTCCAACAGGCTGTGAGATCCCCAGTTCCCAGCACTGGCACGATTTGGGGTCCTCATCACCAATTTCCAGCCCCAGCTGGCTTTGGGGTCCCTATCCCCAGTTTTCAGCCCCAAAAGGTTTTGGGGTTTCCAGTTCCCACTGCTGAGAGGCATTGGCATTCCCAGTTACCATCCCAGTTACCATCTCCAGCAGTCTTTGGGATCCCCGTTCCCAATTTCCATCCCTAACAAGGTTTGGTGTCCACAGTTCCCAGTGCTGACAGGCTTTGGGGTCCCCATCCCTAATTCCCAACGCCGGCAGGACCTGGGCTCCCCATCCCCAGTTCCCAGCCCTGGCAGGCTTTGGGGTTCCAATCCCCAATTTCCATCCCAAAGAGGGTTTGGGATTCCTGAATTCCCAGCTCCAACAGGATTTAGGCTCCTCAGTTTCCAACCCCAACAAGCTTTGGGGTCCCCATCCCCAATTTCTGGCTCCAGGAGGCTTTAGAGTCCCAAATTCCCTGTGTCCCCCTTCCCCCCTCCACGGCTCCAACATCCCCTGGCACAAATATTTCCCTTTTCTTACCCAAAAAGACCCCAAACCCCCCCTTTCACCCCCAAACCTGTGGGAAGCGCAGCAGGAAATTCCCCTCCACGTCATTCCCACCCCGCCCCTCCCCAAAAGCACCAACCATCCGCTTCTTTTCCTTTTTATTTGTTAAACCACTAAAAATTCGTCGGGATGGGGGGGAGGGACCCCCATGAACCCCCCCCAAATGTACACAAGATTTTAAGTTTCACCGGAATCGCTTCCCACTCCTGCGCTCGGCCCAGGAATGCCGGCGGGGGACACCTGAGTGGCGGGGGGGACACCTCGCTCACAGCACCAGCGGCTCCCGCGGGGTTCGGGGGGCAGGGATCGGAATGTGGGGTGAATCTCTCGTTAACGGCACAGAACATGCGTTTATCGGCCGCTCGCTGGGACCCCGGGAGCGGGGGAGGATGTAAACGTCGGGAGAACACCCCTGGGGGATGCTCCGGAGGGAGAAGGACATCAAGGCGCCATCCATCCCCGGCCTGGACTCATTTTTTGGGGATGGATGACAAAAAACATGCAAAGGGGACGTGGGAATCGATGCCGAAGCCTCGACCGCCTTCCCCGCGGCCACGCTTGGAGAAGGAATATTCCACAGCTCACTCAAGGTGCTCCTGAGGTTTGGGTTTGGGTTTTTTTGGGGGGAAAAAAATTGCGTTTTGCTTTCCCTTAGGACAAATCGAATCGTTTTGGGATGAATGGCAGAGGTGGGATTCGACGAGGGATTTATTTACAGAGGTGGAAACGCCGCGGGTGAAGCAAACCCCTCCCCATCCCCACGCGGCTGGGATGGGATTTAAGGCTCCGACCGGCAAAAAGCTCAGTGGGAATGGAGGACAAAAAAAAATCGGGAAGAAGGGACCACGTCATGGCGCTGCCGGCGTGGGGAGGGTTCCCTGTTTTTGGGGTGCTGGAGGTTGTTGACCAAAACCTGGCAGAATCCGCCCCGTTTTCCCCCCCTTTGGAGGGGACAGGGAAGGAGGGGGGTTGTCCCAGAAGGACGCACAGGTTCAATCCCTTCGGATTTGGATTTAATCTTTGCGGAAGGAGGCACGTGCAAAGATGAGGCGAAGTCACTGCATCGAGGCTGCCCTCAGATTCACCAGTATCCATCCTTTTCCCTGGAAAACCCACCCTGTTCCCAGGCTCCGAGGGGCTGGTTCGGCCTTGAACAGGTTTGGGCCACCGAGTGGAATGAAACCTTTAAGTCTAGAAGGGAATTGGCAGCCAATTCTCTCAGTTTTAGGGGAATAACGGGATTCTCAGGGTACTTTTGCTGGTCAGCTGGGATCGGGGCTGATCCTGAAGCCTGATCCAGCAGGGCAGGGAGAGGAGGGATGCTAACAATCAAGATTTTTGGCATTATGACACAAAAAAAAAAGTCCTTTCCTCCTCCTTTTGGTCCTGCCTGGAGGACAGGGATGAGAGCGGCAGGTGAGAGGCAAAATAAAAAGGCATCGTGTTTGTGTCGAGCAAAGGCTGGCAGCGCCGGGAGATTCCCAGCGGGATATTGCTGCTGTTTTCCTGATGGAGTCGAGCATGGAATTAATCAAGCTAACAGCCTCCTGCCTGCTGGAATTTGGGCTATTCCTATAAAACCACTTCTACTCACAACCCACGAGGAGTTTTGGAGAGACCAAGACTTGCAAACGCTTGGGAAATAAACCCACGAGGATCATCCTGGCTGGCAGAATTCCCTGGCCGCTCACCCCAAATCCTCGGGTCCTTCCCCGCCTGTAAACACGACTCGCTCGACTGGGGTCTTACTGGGAACTGTCGGGGCAGCGCTGGAGGGTTTGCTTGGACTTTTATTGGTTTCCTGCTCCCTAATTCACAGTTTGAATGCCTGTGTGTCGGGAAGAGGGCTCGGGAAGGAGGAAGAGCCGCGGGACGGAGGGGACGGGTGGCGGCGGCGGGCGGGGGCCGCATTATCTCTTTGCTCGCACAAAGTACAAGGCATTTGTTTTGGGGTAATATTTGACGTTTTGTTTCTTGTCCATGAGGCCACCGAATATGATCAGCTCCCCTCGGCCTTGCACCACCGTGTGTAAACTGGTCTCGGGCGGCCCCACCACGGAGCTGCTGTTGAACACTTTCCACTTGACTCGTCCCTGCTCCTTGGTGTCCTTAATGTCCAGCACGTACATCTGCATGGGCTTGCAGTTCATGCTCTGGTACAGCGGCTTGCCCACGTTCAGCGACTGCGGCGGGTGGTGCCCGAGGCGCCGGGCGATGGGGGGCAGGGAGTGCCCCTCGCCCTGGGCAGCGCCCGGCCGTGCCGAGCCCGGCTCGGCGCCCGGGGACCCCGGGGACGACGCCAGGGGAGGGCTCAGCGCGGCCGAGGCCGAGGCAGCCTTGGAGGAGAGGGCTTTGACGGCCTCGAGGCTGCGGCGCAGCGCGCCGGGGGACACGGCCCCGGGCAGGGCGGCGGCGGCGTGGGGCGGGGTGTGGATGCCGTTGGTGTGCTCCGGGGGGTTCCGTGTGCCCGCTGTCCTGCCCTCCGCGCCGTCCAGCTGGCACAGGAGGGACGTGGGCTTCTGCTCCCAGCTCAGCTCGACGGAGGCCAGGCGCAGATCCCTCTGCTCCGGCAGCGAGCCCCGGCGCGGCGCCAGGGCCAGCCCCACCTTGAGGTCGAATCCCTCGGCGGCCGAGGGGGTGCTGGGGGACAGGACCTGCACGGGGCTGTCCAGGGAGGCCCCGCCGGCTGGCGCCGCTCCGGGGGACACGGTGCCGCCGTTGAGCACCGGGGAGCTGTCCCCTCTGGCCGGGGACAGGCTGCCCTCCCGGGAGCCCGACGGCGTCTGCCTGCGGGGCCGCAGGGTGCCCCAGCGGCCGTTGACGCAGGGAGCCTCGTCCGTGTTCCTGACGGGAGACTGGGAGCGGTATTCCCGCGTCTCGGGCACCAGGGCGGGCGGCGTGGCGCTGATGGGAGAGGGGCGCGAGTTCAGGCTGGGGCTCAGCGGGGCTCTCCCGCTGGGAGCTTGGCTGAAGACCACGACGCACTGTCCCACCTGTGGAGAGAGCAGGGAACAGACGCCAGGATGACCCTTTGTGCTGGGGAGAAGCGGTGATGGAGCGTTTTGGGCAGGGAATAAAGATGGAGGGGTGTCTGTGAGGGAGCGGGGACCCCGCGGTGTCCGTACCCTGCACGCGGGATGGCACCACAGCTCCGGGGCTCCGTGGTCCTCGTTCTCCACCTTGAGCGGCTGCCACGTCCAGGGGTTGGCCTGCATGTGCAGCAGCCAGGCGTCTTTGAACAGCTGGGAAGGGAAGGGTGACAGATTCAGGAGTCTGGTCTGGGGTTCAGGAGCCCAGGCTGAGGTTTAGGAGCCCAGTTTGCTGCTGGGCTCATCTCATCAGGGCGATGGTGGGAGCGGTGCTTTGCTGCTGCAGACAGAGGATGCTGAGCCAGGTCAGGAGCTGATGGCCCATGAGTGACCACACCCCACTGTGGCCACGGATAAATCCCTTCATTTCCATCTGGTGTCCCAGGGCAAAGTCAGGGCTCATCCTGATGAGCCTCAGTGAACCCAGAGAGCTGCTCAGAGAGCGCCTGGGGTGATTTTTATTAATTAAAGCAGCTCCAGCAACAGCTAAACAGCTTCTCTGGGAAACCTACCGGGTGGGCGCCCAGATTTGAGGAATAAAATGCCACCAACGTGCAGAGTCCCCCCATCCCAAATCCAGCCCCCAGGTGACAGGGAGATGTCGGTGTCCCTGCTCCCCCAGGGTACTCACTGCATTGGGACCCCCGCAGCCTCCGAGGATTAAAATGGTCTCGTTGTCTATCACGATCTGGAGGGGACAAAGGAGAGTTTCAGCCCGGGAAGGATTTTTGGCCAGGCCTCCAAGGGCAGAGAGGGGCAGGTTCTCAGCTGCACGGGCGCTGCTGGGCTCCGTGTGCCCCGGGACGAGGAGTGGAGCTGGGATGGAGCCGGTTTTGCCGGGCCCGGGGCAGAGTGGGATGCAGGGCTCATCCCACTCCTTGTCCCAAACCAGTTCCTCTCACCGGGGAGAGCAATTGCCCTCCCCAAAGCACCAGGGACCCCACGCCCCTCTGCAGGGAGGGGGGAGGGGGAGGGTTTGCTTGGGAGGGCAGGTGCTGGCAGCAGCGTCTGATCAGTGCTGCTGGTGGGCGAGAGATCCCCGCGGGCTCCTTTCCCAGGGCATGGAAAGGCACGTTCCGGCACGGCCCATCCGAGCCCTGCTGGGTGCCCTGCTGGGACCAGCCACGCTCTGGGAATCACTGACCATCCTCCCAGACGGGGACACCTGCATCAGGCCAAGTGACAGCCACGAGCTCCCTGCCCTGGGCAGGCGCCGCCAGAGCCGTGCGTGGAGTGGGAGCAATCCCGAGTCCCTCGATCCCGGGATTGGGAGAGCGGAGCCATCAGCAGGGCCCGGAGCCAAACCAGGCTGTGCTGCCTCTCCATTGATCTGAGACGCCACGGGGGATGAGTGGGGTAAAACAGCAATTTGTTCATTAGAGCTCTGAGTCACTGGGGAGATAGGGAGTGTGCCCACAGCGAGAGGGAAGAGGGCCCGGCGGGAAGGGCTCCGCAGGTAGCTCGGGAAGGAACCTGTGCAGAGCTGCCTGCAGCTGCAGCGAGGCCGTGCCTGGTTTCTCTCTGGCTGAGCTCACCTGGGACTGGCCCCCACGCGGGTGAGGGCTGGGCCCGGAGATGCTGGGCTTGGACCAAGCCCACTGCTCCAGATCCAGCACCCAGACGTCGTTGCTCCTGCAGGGATGAGACAACACGGGCTGAGGATACAACCAGGGACGTGGAACTCGGGCTCAGGGCTGTTTTATGGCAGAATTGGGATTTTTGCAGGCTGGAACCTTGGGATTTGCTGCAAGCGGCGAAGGGTGTGCTAAGGCAGCGGGCAGACCCCAGTATCTTGCAGAAAATTCCTCATGGGTGACCCCAGGACCATCCCAACCCCCTTCTGGCTCACAGGGGCACTTGCCAGACACCCTCACCCCAAACTTACATCTGCCGAGATCCAAGGGAGCCCCCAAAAACGATCATTTTGTCCTCGATGACACAGGAGGAGTGTCCTGCCATGGGAGGGGGGCCGTGGGTGGTCATGATGCAGTTCCACCTGGGAAAAGAGGCAGGAAGACATTCCCCAATGAAGGAAAACACTGGATGAAAGGCCAAACAAAAAACCCCAGTGGCCTGCGAAGTCCTCAAGAACACATCACAGGGGAAAACCACAGGGAAAACCTCCAAATATCCAAATAGCAATGAAACTAATTAGAAATCCCAATGTGCTAAACATTTTTAAGGCATGACCAAGTCCCATGGCCAAGTTGGGAACATCTCCCCTTCCAATTAAGTTTGCCTCGAATTCTTTCCAGGAGGTTTAATTACAGAGTTGTAACGACACTGCCCAGAGTGCACTGGATAATTGATACTTGGGAGGATGAAAAGTTCTCAGTGCAGGAGGAGCCGGAACCTTCTCTTTGATACAGCATTCTCCTTCTCACACACAAGATCAGTGAGAAAGCCGGGTCTAAAATCAGCCAAACGGTGTTTAAAGGGGAAAGGAAAATTCCTGCCAGCTCCGTGGACACTGCTGGATGCTCCAGGCCCGGAGCTGTAAAGGCAGAGGTTGAAATGATGGAGAAATCGATTTATCACATCTCCCTGAGGGAGCTGAGTTTTGGATCACCACTAAAAACAAGACCTCCAGCACTTCAGGCTTCTCTCAGAAACACCTCAGTGCTCCCAGCCAAAGCGATTAGGCATTTAGAACACCCAGGTTTCCCACCTGGATGGGGATGCTCAGGCAGTCTGGAATATTTAGGTACAAGTCCAGAGCGTTACGGAAGCAACCAGCACCCACGAGGTGCTTGGCAGCACCCTGTCCTCAGCCCTGCTGCGCTTGCGTGCCTTTTTTTGTTTCAGAAAGAGCGTTAGAGACACGCCTGGGAAACCAGGACCACGCACAGCTTCCCAGGCATTCCTCCAGCTGCATTCCAGAGCCATTTTTCCAGGATCAAAGCCTGCTCTTACCAGTTTTTGGAGGGGGAGTAGGTGTGGATCTCATCGAAGAACCTCTCGGGCTGGTGCAGGGGGTAAGGGCTCGGCCGGGTCCACCCCCCAAAAAGCACCAGCAAGTCCTTGTAGACCACCAGAGTGGCCCCAGCCTTGGGAGAGGGGTAGGAACCTGGCAGGGAGGGAGGAAAAGTTAAGAAAACCACATTTGAACACAAGCCCCCAACTGCGCATCGTCTCTTCCCAAAGTGTCACAACGCAGAGACTCCACCTTTCCAAAAAAAAATGAAAACAACGGGAAAAAAAAAAAAGAAAAAAAAATTAGAGCAAAATTCGAGCTGGGAGCCTGGGAAGAAAACTCCTGCCAATTTGTGTCATGGTAATTAGTAGGAGCCTGAAAGCACATCTCAAACACAGCACAACATCTGTCACTCACTGGCAGGAAATTGCCGGTTTTCCAGCGTATCACTCCAAATTACTGCTTCAGCACCGAATAAAAGCAATACTTACCTCCAAATACCTCGGAACGTCTCTCCCCAAGGAAGGAGGGAGAAGGGAGACAATCCCAAGGCACCCGGAGCGGCTCGTGGAAGATGTATTGGGTGCTCACACTGAACCCTGGGTTTGAGGAGGAAGCCCTGAGCGCTCTGGGTGTGAATGAAGTCATTCCTCGAGTCTGCAGGATGCAGAGCTGCTCTAAAAATCATGGAAAACCTTTTTGTGTGGCTTGTTTGAGCTTCAAAAGGCTCTGCAGGGGCCAGGGGGCTCCTGAGCAGGACCTGCACAAGGACAATGTGACCTCCTGGGCTCGGTGCCATTGGGATTTGCTGTGCTCCGACTATTCTGTGTATCCCAAGGGTTTTCCTGAGCTCACCTCTCAACCTCCAGCTGCTCCTGTGGCCCCTGGACACCACATCCCAGAGCAGCTGTGGCTGCTCCATCCCTGGCAGTGTCCAAGGCCAGGCTGGACGGGGCTTGGAGCACCCAGGGATAGTGGGAGGTGTCCCTGCCCACGGAAGGAGGTTGGAATGAGATGAGCTTTAAGGTCTTTTAAGATCCTCCCAGCCCAAACCATTCTGGAATTCTGGGATTCCTGTGGAGGATGTCCCTGTCCGTGGAAGGAGGTTGGAATGAGACGAGCTCTAAGGTCCTCCCAGCCCAAACCATTCTGAGATTTTATGGTTCTTAACCAGCTCGGAGCAGGAGCAGCCCCAGCGCCAGAAAGCCCTTGGCAGGAGCAACCATCAGAGGATTCGATCCCTGTGAATTTATGCTGGGAAATCGGCCACGATCCACTGCAAAATTCCAATCCCTGCCTGTCCCAGGAGCCAGAGGTGCTGTGTCACCACCCTGCTGATGTGCGAGGTGTTGAGCTGCTTCCCAGGAACAGCTAAAGCCTCTCCAGCCCGGCTGACTCCGAGCATCCTCCTTCCCACAGCGGTCACCAGCGCCCGGCACATTCCTCCACCTCGGCAGTCACTCTTTCCAAACAATCCTGAAATCTCCATCCCAGCCCCACGGCTCCGTGCCCGGCTCTGGGAACGGGGCAGCTCAAGGGCACGGCTCACACGTGCCCACGGCGGCACCGTCACCTCTCCGAAACAGCCAATGCTCCGAGCCGGCCTCTGTCCCCTCCCCTGTCCCAGCAGGACTCGGAGACACATTTTTAGCAGGGAATGACACCCAGAACAGACTATTTTTAAAAGAAACCAGAGCAGCTATTTTCGGACGTTGCAGCTGAGGGAAGCAATTGCATCGCGATGGGCTCCAGGTGCTGGGAGGGAAGAGCCCAGCAAAAAGCAGCCCCTGGCCTGATGCAGAGATGGCCATGGTGTCCCTGAGCCCTTCCCCAGAGACAGAGCGTTCTGCTGCCCTCAGCCACACGGAGGTGAGGGAAAAATGGGAATACAGCTCTGCAGGAAGCACTTAATGCAGGGTCACGTGTGGCCAGAGCTGCACCAAGGTCTCTGCGAGGACGAGATGCCGGCGAGGGTCACATTTGGTTACTCCTTGTTCCTGAATTCCAGTTTTCCTGGCTCGTTCCATGTGTGCAATTCATTAACCCACACCAGCAAGTTTCCAGCCTAAATAATTCCCTCGCAGTGCAGAAAGTTTTTCTCCCGAGCCTGGCATCACAACGAAACATTTATACCCGAGCTGGTGAATCCCAGCCGGGTGATCCCGCCAGGGATGCCACAAGGTGCTGGGGTTAAATTGGGCTATTTTTAAACAAAAAGGGGTAGCTAGAGTTGTTCCAGGATGGAAAAACGTTGGCACCTTGCTCAGGAAGGTCTGGGATGGAGCAGTGAGGAAAGGCACCCTCCCACTGCTGTAACCTGAAGGTCAACCCCGGCCTCAGCCACGGAGACAATTCCCAAGTGAGTCAGAGCCGTGCAAACAGCCCAGGGCAGAGGCCAGCCCCAGTTTTTCAGGAAGCTTTGCCTGTTATTGGACATTGTACGGATGTAAATGAGCCGGGTTTCACTCTGCAGTGCAGGACAACTCTGCATTTTACAAGTCAAAGAAGTGCTGGCCTCTCAAAGCCCCTTCCCGCCGCAAAACTGGGATACCTGTGGATGAGATGCACCACAAGCATCTCCAGGATCTGGTGCTGGAGCAGGAACACGTGGAAATCTGGAGAATTAATGCTGTTTATCCCTAAAGCAGGGGAGAGCTGCTGGGTGCTGCGGTCCTCGGGAAGGGCAGGAACATCCCGAGGGAGCCGCCGGAATGGGGAAGGCACCGGCAGCTTTGTGACTTCAGGACTCAGGCATGCGGAGGAGCCCGGGACAGAGGGACATCAAAGGGATGCGCTGGGGCCCTGCGAGGAGGACCTGCTCAAAGTCCGAGCCCTCTGGAGGATGTGGGAGGTGGGAGCGGCCCTTCAAAGGCTCCCAGGAACACACGGGATCCTCTCCGGGATCGCACATGGGTCGGGCTGAGGAGCCATCAGAACCTCGTTAATTAACTGCACTGGTTCCCACTGGTCCCGGTGGGCACGGGGCTGCGTTTCCGAGCTCCCCGCCCCGCTAACACCATCCAGCCCAGCATCCAGGTTATCCTTTCTCAGGGATAAAGGCTCCAGCGGGCCGAGGGTGTAGCACAATTAACTCCTCCTGAGCACAGCAGGCCCCATCCCTGCACAGCTGACGCTGTTCTTTCGGCCGGCATGAGGAGCTGGGCTGAGCTATTTTCTTCGCAGCTGATGGATTTTCCTGGCTTGCAAAGCCGAAAAACCAACCAACCAAAGGTCTCCGGCTTCCACGGATGTTTGGAAAAGAGATGCCAGCCTCTGATCGCTCCCAACACGAGCTCTGGGTGCTTTATCTGGGGCGGATCTGCCCTTATAAGCAGTTTTTAAAACCCAGTTATCCAGCCCTGTAAAGCCACCGGAGCCGCACGCGCGGAGATTAACGGGAACAAAGGAAAAAGCCTGGCTGGAAGGGCATGTGGGACACGGAGTGCCAGACCCGCCTTTTACTCTGGGAGGTGCAGCCCCGAGAGACTCCAAAAAAAGCTGGAGTGGGGAACAGAAATGGTCCCCCTGTGGTTACCTGCCGGGATTGCCCCGTGGAAGGATCGGTTCAGGTCGATGGGGCTTGGCAGAATATTCTGCAGGAGGGGCCGGAGCGGGGCCAAGGGTTGGGACTGACCTGGGGGGAAGGGAAGCCACGGGAAGAGTTGTGTCAAGGGGATAAATACCGAGGAGTTTTAATTCTGGAGATGGATGAGATGAGAGCTGCGACCACGAGCTGTTTTTGCTGGGTCTGGTGCATTCCTCAGGGAGCCGATGGCCACCATCGTGGCCGATCGGATTTCCACGGAACACCCGGATAACCAAGGCCAAGTGTCCAATTTCAAAGCTGAGAAATTAAAGGGAGCTGCTCCAGCACCCCATGGATTTCAAGGTGCGAAGGAATTCAAGCTCCCAGGTTCAAAAGCCACCTGCAATCTGCACTCCAAAGGTATAGGAAAACATCCCTGGGAAGGGCTCGGGGCTGTCCTTTCACAGGAATCCTGGAATGGTTTGGGTTGGAAGGACCCTAAAGCTCATCCCATTCCACCTCCTGCCCTGGGCAGGGACACCTTCCACTGTCCCAGGCTGCTCCAAGCCCCGTCCAGCCTGGCCTTGGACACTTCTTTCCAAGGCAGGATGGTGCCTGTTTTGCACACTGAGTTGTTCCAAATCAGATCCAGCCCTGCCCACCAGGAGATTTGTGTTTCCATGCTCAGGCAGCAGCAGAGCTGCATCCAGGGGCTCGTTTTTAGTCCAGCTTTTAGTCTGGACCTGGATTTTCAAATCCCAGTTTCCAACCCACAACCCTCATCCACCCCGGCACCATCATCCACGCCAGCTGAGGGATCCCTGACTACATCCCACCTCACAGAGCTCCATCCCAAACTTGTGTGACAGCGTGAAATCCCCAAATCTTTCCCCTTCAACCGGAAGCAAAACCGCAGAAGGAAAAAAATAACAAATCCCTCTGCTTCCCAGGCCAGCCGGGATTTTTCCATGGCAGTCAGCAGACTCATCCGAATCCCCGCCAGGTTTCCCAAAGGGAAGAGGACAGGCTGGCGAGCAGCAGTCCGGAGGCCGGAGGAGGACGAGCATCCCAGCGATCCCAGCACTAACACTGGGTTTGGGAGACGCCAAAGGAGAACTCCCGTGGGAAGAGCAGACGTCCCCTCGGCCTGCTGCACGCCAAAGTCAAACCCAACACTGAGGACTCTGCTCAGCTGCCTCGGATCCAGCATCTGACGTTCACCTGTTTTTATTCCCAAAACGTCTAAAACAGAGCACTGGGATTACGAACATGTTCTAGATCAGTTCTGACCGGGCCTGCCTAAACCTTAGAGCCTTTCAAAGCCACAGAAGTATCATCTTCCCTTACCAAAACCACAGGCAATTTAGTGTTCCCTTCCAGAAAAACCCCGAATTTCATGCTGGGAAGCAGACAGGAATTCAGCCTCGCAGGAGTTTTAAGGAAAAACTGAACAAGATCCGATTTGTCTCCTCTGCAGGCACAAATAACCTCTCGGGAGGGCGGGGGGGGAATATCCCGAGTTTATTTTGGGGGGCACGTCAGCAACCCCCCGACGGTGACACGCAGACAGAATTCCCACTGCGCTCCCAGTGTGGGATTTCCACCCTGCAGTGACTGGGGATTGTGGTACAAGCCCGGTCAAACCCCGGTGTGGAAGCGAAGCTTTGGTTTCTCGCAATCTCTGGGCGGTGGAGCAGAACCCCGGGGAGGCTCAGTCACCTCTGTGCTTTTGCAAGGTCCTCGTGGGTATTTTTTTAACCCCGGCGTTTCTGAGGTGCTGCCGCTCCGATAAAGCCGTGGAAAAGGAGAGGCAGTGCCCTCTGAACCCTGCGCAACTGGATTTACTGAGTCACTCTGTGCTAATGCCTGGCAAAAATGTCCTTATGCAGCAATTGAGCAAACAGTCCCGAGATAACCGCGCCAGAACGCTCCGGGCTCGGCCTCTTATCTGCCAACAGCCGCGAACGGGGATCGCTGTGATTCCCGCCGCAATTCCCGCACCTCCACGCTGCAGGAGAGGCTTTATTGGGATACACCCTGTGCCCTCCTCCCCGGCAGCATCGCCCCGAGGTGCCGGGTGCTCCGCGGGGTGAGGTCACGCTTCGCAATCATCCTTTGGGAAAGGCGGATTTGGCCCTGCACCGAGGTGCTGCTCTTGCACAAGCCTCCGTTCCCTCTCTCTGTGGGCGGAATCCCAATGATCCACCTCTCCCTGCTTCCACGCTCGTGTTTCTATTCCCCCTGCAGTGATACTGCCCCACAGACTTCTCCAAATCACACTTCTCCACAGACACCTCCCCAAATCAGCCCCGGCGCAATTAAAGAGCTCAGTGCTCCCAGATAAAGGGATGAGCAGCTCCTGCCGCTTGTCTTCCCTCCAGGAGGCGAGGGAAGGGATGGGAATTGCTGGATCGGGCTCCCCAGCGCCCTGAGGAGCGGGTAATTGCAGGGCAGGGATGAGGTCGGTGTGGGATAGCGGGGATGCGTCCCAGCCCTGCTGAGCTCCGCACTTTTCGCTCCCGGATCGTTTCCCGCAGCGCGAGGGAGGCGGCGGCGGCCGCCCCGACGTCGGAGAATCCCAAAATGAGTGGTGTTCCAGGAAATGGCTGCTGTGTAATTCGGTGAGGTTACAGCTACCACGGGGTTCCAAACCTCAACTATCCTCTAAAGAGCACCCTGCGGGCACAGCCAGAGAATCCTGGAATGGTTTGGGATGGAAGGGACCTGAAAGCTCATCTCATTCCACCCCCTGCCATGGCAGGGACACCTTCCACTGTCCCAGGTTGCTCCAAGCCCTGTCCAGCCTGGCCTTGGACACTTCCAGGGATGGGGAATCCACAACAACTCCTGGATGCAGTCAGAGGGAGGAAGTGCAAAAAGCCTGGGAAGAGCCAGGGCTTCGCTCCTCCCAATGTTTGCTGCAAGGACAGCAGTTATTTACTGAAACCCCAGCATCTTCCCGCTGAAATTCCCAGCGCAGGGAGGGATATTCAGTCCAGCTCTTCGCACTCCCCTCCCTCGCTGTCTCCCCCTTTATTCCCATTTTCAATCCATCGGTTCCTGAACTTCACTCCCTCCTCGCCAGGGAAGCACTTTTCTCCCTCATTCCAGTAATTCCAGCCCTGAACGCCAAACTCACTGAATATTTCATGTTCAGGAATCCAAATCCACCTTTGGAGTGCAGACAAGCACGAGCCAGTGCTCTGTCATTCCGCGTGCCTGCCCCGTTCTGCGAGAGCTTTACAGCAGATGCTTGGGGAAAAGATTAAAATCGGGCTATGGAGCGCCAGGATTTGGAGAGGCTTGGAAGGTACATCGTGCTGGGTATGGATTACACTGCCCAGGGAATGCTGCCTGCTCAATCCCGAGTATTACACACGCAATCCTGCTGGATTGAGTCCTCAAGGCAAAGGCTGGGCTGTCTTGGAAGGAGCTCTTGCCGATAGATGTCAGCACAGCCTGCCCGAAACTCCCAGCAGGATCTTTCCGAAGGAAAAGCAGGACCTGTCCTTTCCTTCCCAGCTGACAGTGTAGCCAAGGGATAGCGGGGTCTTATCCCACAAACCCCACAATGGACAGGGAGGTACCTGCCCAGGAGGGAGGGTGCTCTCAGAGACCCAGGAAAATGGAATAATTGGATATGAAACGATCAGGGAGTTTGTGTCCAGGGAAACCATCACCCCTGGGTGCCTCCCACGCCTCGGGACGATGGCACCGGCCCCGGGAAGGAGGGATCAGCTCCCTCTGGGGTGCAACACATTCATGAGATGTGAGACACCACCAGTGTCAACAACCCTGTGTGTGGCTCCGGGGTTTTGAGCCTTTTCCTGAAAAGGAAATAAATTGGACATGCTTTGTCTGAGCCACAGTTTGCAAATTCCTCGGCTCCAACCAAACTCGGATGAGCGAGAAATTAAACTGTCCGCAGTGCTGGGAAATCAAACGTCAGGAAAAAGGGGAAAAAAATCCTGACAGAAAAAAAAGCCCCTCTTGGAAAATGCAGCCTAACTTCTGCCTGGGTTAAAGGGATGACAGAGCTCCACTCTGGGATCATTGAAATGCAAATTGTTCTCCAGGGTGGAGGCGGGAGTACCAGGTACTACTACTACTACTACTACTACTGGTACCTGCTGGTACTACTAGGAGGGATTTCCACTCAACCCTGGAAGTTTCCAAGGCTAGGTTGGACAGGGCTTGGAGCAACCTGGGATAGTGGAAGGTGTCCCTGCCCGTAGAAGAAGGCGAGTCCCCAAGCCTGTACTGAGGGAAGAGGGAAGCCAGATCACCACTGAAACGCCCACTTCCCTTCGAGCCGCTCTTCTCCCAGCCTCCTCAGCTTTTCCCTCTTTACTCCCTTCCCACATGGCTCCTACCACATCTCGAGGCAGGACAAGAGGGCAGCCGAAGGGTCAGGGATTACTGCCCGGGGGAGTGTCACAGCCGGCCGGCCGCTGCCTCCCTGCCCTGCTGACTGAGGCAGCTGAGCCCCCGCTCCGAGGAGCCCCTTTCCCACCGCAGGGAAGGTTCTTCCCCCACGTTTTGCCCACGGGTAAAAATTCGCAGAACTTCCAAGTCCTGCAGGGAGCAGGGAATAGGAGAGGGGAAGTGCTTTTGCCTGCTGGGGTAAAACCCCTTTGCCAGCCTGAGCCAGCCCCAGGTCCTGGGCACATTCCCACCTCCCTGGGCGGGTAATCCATGGCTTCTCCAAAGCCACTCCTGGCTGCCTCCGGCACCGCATTCCTGGGAGGCAGCGCACCCCGAGGACCAGGCACACCTTACTCTACTTGCTGAACTGACTCTGCCCCCCACCCTCCAGCTCCAGTGGAAAGAAGTGACTCCGTGACTTTGTGACCTTGTCGGATATCGGGAGCCCCTGGAAAAGCTGTGGGAACACAGCACTGATAAGGATAAGCCGCTGCCAGCTGGAGGGAGGGGCAGGATGCAGCCAGGTAGGGTCAGGGGGAGGGAGGAATGTGGGAAGTGAGGCCATTTCAGCTGCGGGATTCAGGAATGGGAGGCACAGGAACGTTTTTCCCCAGCAGTGGCAATCCACGCCCGTTTCCCGCCCCACTGACCAGTCCATGTGGCGGGAGTAAAGCCCTTCACCCCACCAGGCTCTCCAGGCAGGTGCCTTTATTTGCAGGGAGCAGATTCCCAGGCAGGAAGTGTCCAGGAGCCACAAAGACCCCCGGGAAGAAGAGAGGGATCTTTTGGCTTTTGCTGCCTGGTTCAGTGAAGGCACTTGTGGGATAAATCCCTGCACCCGGCAGATCCACTCAGTTTGCACGTGGGTTTTGTGCCTGTGTGTTCCTGCACTGATCCGTGCCAGGGGCAAGCATGGCAGGGTGGCCATCCATGGAATGTGCTTTGGATCCAGACAACAAAAAGCTTCCCGAGGTTAAACACGGCCAGAAAGGCCACGAGCTGCTGGAGGAGGACAGAGCCTGGCAAATCCAAGGGAGGGGAGGTGTGTGCTGTAAACCTAAACCCATGGATTAATCTCCTGGAGACCATCAGTGCCTTCCCAACCAGGCGGCAGCTGACGCAAAAAAAGAAAAATTAAAAAAAGCTTTCACTCGATTTGGGTTGATTTTTCATCTCTTGCCCTTGAGATATTTCCTATTGAACACCACAAATTCCATTAGAGATGTCTGCAAAACCACCCAGGCAAAGAGAGGAACAAATGAACGCCGGGGCTGCCTCGCTCAGATGGATCCAGGGGCTGGGAACCGCCCTGCTCCCACCTCGGAGCTGCCAATCCACCCTCTGCAAGGGCAGCAATGAAGTCCAAACTCTGTATCCAGGGATATTGCTGGAGGGTTTGTCTGTCAAAGGCTTGGCAGGAGTGGTCACTCACCTCCTCGTAAAGCTGGGAGCCCAAAATGGAGAAATCAATAAATTTATCAAAAATCAATATATTGATACTGGAGAAAGCAATTCCAAGCAACCTGTGCTGGGACAGCCTCTGTCCCAGAGGGTGGCATGGGACAAAGCCCGGAAAGTCCTTGTTCCAGAAGGGCACAAATGAGGGGTGGGTAAGGAAGAAATGAGGGGTGTGATAAGGAGGAAATCGGGTGTGTGATAAGAAAGAAATCAGGTGCAGGATAAGGAAGCTCCAGGCAGGGGACTCACAGGATCAAAGCTGAGCTTCCAACGGGGTCAAGTCACTCCGAGCTGGAGGACGCAAAGAGCCTTTGGATGGTGGAGGGAAAGCCACGGATTTTTTGAGGGTAAAGTGGAATGTTTCAGCTCTGCAGAGGCAGGAACAGGCCCTGCTGCTACCAAACTCAAAGAGCAACGAGGAAAAAACCACCCAGATCAGGAACAGAGCTGGAAAAAGCCTTCCCCTCTTCCAGGCTCACCGCTCACAGCACGAGGGATTTCCATCTATCCCATTAACCTGCTCCACTTTGGAGGCTCAGGCACTCAGTCATAATTAGAGACGTTCTTCCGTGCCAGGAATCAGCTTTTGGCTCCTCTGGGTTCCCGGGAGGCCAACAGCGACCACACAGCCTCAGTGGGCTCAAGGTGATCCCGAGTTTTTAATAAACTGAGGTTTGCTTTCAATCAGGGGGCCGTCGGCGAGGCCAGAGGCACAGGGGGACACCAAGGGAATTCTGCAGCCAGAATTTTGGTCAGGTCAGGATTTTGGGGCGTTTTAATGCCCAAAGCAAGGCTGTGCCCAGGATCCCTGTGAGGGAAGTGACTGCAAGGGGAACAGAGCTGCAGTTTGGGGTCAGGGCAGAGCGTCTCAGTGACTGCTCTTCAGGAAGAAGAATCCCAGAATCCCCGAGGCTGGAAAAGCCCTCCCAGACCATCGAGTGCACCCTGTGCCCGATGCCCACCTTGTCCCCAGCCCAGAGCACTGAGTGCCACCTCCAGGCCTTCCTTGGACATCTCCAGGGATGGGCACTCCAAACCTCCCTGGGCAGCCCCTTCCATGAGGAAATTCCTCCTGGCCTCCACCCTGAGCCTCCCCTGGCCCAGCCTGAGGCCGTTCCCTCTCCTCCTGTCCCTGTTCCCTGGCAGCAGAGCCCGACCCCCCCGGCTGCCCCCTCCTGTCAGGGACTTGTGCAGAGCCACAAGGTCCCCCCTGAGCCTCCTTTGCTCCAGCCTGAGCCCCTTTCCCAGCTCCCTCAGCCTCTCCTGGGGTTCCAGCCCCTTCCCAGCTCCCTTCCCTGCCCTGGACTCGCTCCAGCCGCTCCAGGGCCCTCCCGAGTTGAGGGTCCCAGGACTGGACAGAGCTGATGCAAAACACAACCATGAACTGAACGAGGTGCACAATCTTCAGTCACAGAGGGTTTAAATCCACACATGAGGAGCTTCCCACTATTCCCACACCTCTGTTTACTCCTCAGATTCCCACCGAGCCCTTGCACAGCCCTGCTCCTGTCCCAGTGGGATTCACTCCCTGAGTGCTGGTGCCGCTCTGTGGCCGTGGAGGGCTGGATCCTGTGGGATCCTGTGGGGTCCTGTGGGATCCAGCACCATCTCCCCTCCTTGGGAAGCCCACTCAGTCCTTCCCTGTGACTCCTTCAGCTCCACAGAGATCCCAGCCAAGGAATTCACTCCAGAGCGGGAGCAGCACTGTGAAACTCCACGGACTGTTTGGAGAATTGTTTTGAAAACTCGCCACTCTTTTCTAGAAGGGGCAGATGAAAACAAGGCTGAGCTTTTTAGCTCGGGGCAAGGTTTTTGCACAGCTCTGTCAAGGCCAAACCTCTCTGCTCCACGAGCGACGGGGTGGTTTCTCCACCAGCACCACATCTGACACCAGGAGTCTCTCCCGAGCCTCTCCTGCCTCCTTCGGGCTGTTGCTTTTGTTGACACAACACCATCAAAGGCACCTTCCCCTCAGCTCCCGAAGGGAAACCTGATCCTGCAACTGCAGCAGCGCCCACTCACAGCAGCAGGGGGCTGGGGAGGAGCTGAGCCAAGAGGAGCCCTGGCAGAGGGGTTTCAGTGTGCCGGGCTGAGGCCACCCAGGAGGTTCAGGTACAAACCTCGGGCGGGAGGGCTCTGCTCATGCCCAGGCGGGAGCAGGAGGGAGGAACAGCCACGTCCCGACACCGTGGGGACAGAGAGCAGCAAAGCATCACACCAAGGAGTTTTGCCTCCGAGCCTGATCCCGAAATCCTGAGGAAGATGAGAAGCTTTCCCATCTCCCCAGCGTGACTGCAGGGAGAGAAGGCCCGGAGAGAAGCCCTGGGGAGGTGTCCCTGCCGGGGGAAGGGTGGCCCCGGGCAGCAGCACCAGGAGCCTCCTCCCAGCAGCAGGAAAAGCGGAGCCCCGAGGCTCCTGAACTCCTCCGAGATCAGAGAGGGATATCCCGGCCTGGCAGTGGGAAACACACCGGGACACGGGAGGGACGGGGCTCCTTCTAGCCTCCTGCCTGGCCAGGCAGCTGCAGGGCAGCAAAGGGGGGATGACAACACAGACACAAGAGGAGGATGTGCAGATCCTGCAGGACTTCAGCAGGAATTCCTCTCCCTGGTCTTTCCAGCACCACTCCCGACTTCATAAGCACAACAGGCTCAGTTTTAAAGGGAAAAGCTGTTCAGCTCTGTGCCATGAGCCCCTGGGAGAGCAAAGCTCCTGGCCTTTTGTCTCTCTAATTCAAAAAGGCATTTCCTGGTGTGGTTCTGGCTGAGAGAGGCCGGGTGCAGGACTCTGAGGAACTGGAACCAACAAATCCAGGCAGGGACAGAGCCTGCAGAGAGAAGAGCCTGAAAGGGCCCGGGCAGGACAGCCAGACACTGCCTGGGGACGGACACGCTCCCGGCTCTGCCTGGGGATGATCCCTGCAGGGGGACACGGACAGGAGGCTCCGAAGGGGAACGGGGCCTGGGGCTTCTCCCAGAGCCTTCCAGCAGCTTCCCGTGCACCGGGATAGATGGGATCTCACCAGGAGTGTTTCACAGACTGCACAGACACAGGACAAACCTTCCCTGCCAGCAGGGCAGCAGATCCGGGGAGGAATCCCGGCTCAGCCAAGTCCAGGCATCAGCAAAGGCCTCATCACAAACCCCTGCAGCTCCCACTGCACCGAGTCATGGAATCATGGAATGGTTTGAGATGGAAGGGACCTTAAAGCCCATCCAGTGCCACCCCTGCCATGGGCAGGGACACCTTCCCAGGCTGCTCCAAGCCCTGTCCAGCCTGGCCTGGGACACTTCCAACCTGTGCCAGGGCCTCCCCCCCTCACAGGGAACAATTCCTTCCCAAAATCCCATCTGACCCTGCCCTCTGGCATTCCAGGCCCTTGTCCAAAGTCCATCTCCAGCATTCTTGGAGCCCCTCCAGGTACTGAAAGTCCTGGGACTCTCTGTTTCCAATGGGATTTGGTTTCTTTCCTGGCTGTTCAGCCCATTTTTGGGGAGCACCAGGGACTATCACCACTGAAACCAGCGTGCTCCAGCTGGACTCACAGCAGTGAGTGGGGCCTCACCCTGGCCTCCAGCTGGATAAACAGATTCCAGCATAGACCAGCCCCAGCCCTCCACACCGGGGTCCCCTGTGCAGAGATGGGCTCAAATTCCAGCAGCTGCCCAGGTTAACTGAGCAACTGAGGGCAAGGAAAGCACCCACCTTGCAGGGACCACCTCCCCTGGGACAGCACCGCAGTGTCCCACGCATGGTGCTGGAAATTATCCTGCTCCTGCTCCAGCAGGTCCTGAGTGGGAGTGGAAGGGGTGGGAGCAGCTCCACAATGGCCAGGAGAGCTCGAGGGAGACGAGCTGGGAGGCACCTTCCTAAACCAGAGATCCTGCTGCCTGCCACCCTCCTGTCCAGAGCTGCAAACCCCACCAAAAGCTCTCCACGAGAGCCGCGCACCAACTCTCTCGTGCTGCTCCAGCCTCATCAGTCACACGTCAAAGCCATTGTTTCAGATCTAAGCAAAAAAATACTTTGAGACCTCAAAAATTAGGGTTTTTTGAAGTAATTATCTCCCTCCTCCGTCTCTGAGACGAAAGAAACCCAGGCCAATTATTTCTTTGAAGGCTAAATATTTACTCCCAGGTGAAGCAGCTCGGGCTGGAGGGGAATTATCCAGCTCTGATGTCATCTCATGCCCAGGAGCCAGAAAACCCGGATGAAAACAGGCAGGAACAAACAACAACAACAACAGGGTGTTTTCTCCTGGAAAAGCCTCTCAGAAAGGGATGAAGTTGTGTCCAGAACACTGTGCTCCCATTCCCTGCTCCTTAGAGAAGATGCTTAACGAGGGCACACGTGGAGTGTGACGGAACCTCTCCGAGCAAGACCCGGCCTTGGGAAAGAGCCAGGGTCTTATTCCAGAGCTCCGGAGTCTGTGGGGTAGGTGTGGGAACTCCTCCACAGCAATTAGCCTGCCCTCACAACGACTGGTAATCAATCAATGTCAACTCTTCGGGTTTTTTTTAAAAAACACCCTCCTGCCTTATTTACATCCCAGGATTTCAAAGCTCTCTGCTTTTGTCCCCTCCAGCCACTCTTCTCTCCTGGTGCCAACCCTCTGGTTCAGGGCACCCAAAGGAAAAGCAGGAGCTGTGTCGGATCCCACCGCGGGGTGACTCATCCCTTCGGAAAACCAGGAACAAGAGCGCTCCCTGTTCCCTGCCTCCAGTTTCAGTTGCGATCCCATCTCGCTCATGACAGCATGCAGGAATATCTCCTCGGGGGATCTTCCCGTGGGACCTCACCCCGACACGCATTCCCACAAGACTCGTTCTTCGGGAGCGCTGGGTGTCAGCGGGGCAGCGGAGCTCCGGCGCCGCAGCAGGGCCGGCTCCGAGCCGTGCCCCGCATTCAGCGCGGCGGAAGAGCTCCCTGGGCTGCAGGAATCGCCGGCCTGGGGCGGAGCAGAGGTCTGCAGAGCCCAGTATCCTGTTTATGCTGCTCCTCTCCAGCCCCCAGCACAGGGAGAGCGCTCGGGCAGGGAAGGAGGGACGGCAGGAGCCGGTTTGGAAGGGTGGGGTTCGCCTTCCCCCGGTTAAATCCCCAACGCCTGAATTCCCCCTGCGGGAATCCCTCAGGGAAAGCAGAACACAGGGAAGTGTGGATGGATAGCCAAGCACCAAGTGAGGTGTCAGAAACATCTGGATTTTGGAGGACTTCAAGTTC
Source organism: Corvus moneduloides (assembly GCF_009650955.1). Lineage (NCBI taxonomy): Eukaryota > Metazoa > Chordata > Aves > Passeriformes > Corvidae > Corvus > Corvus moneduloides. The sequence continues at coordinate 7,847,056 of NC_045497.1, forward strand.
GAGACAAGAGAATACTTTAAACAATGTCTGAGCAGTCCACGATACTTGGAGCACACGGCAGGGAGTTGTGTGCCCAACAAGGAATGCTGAGCTCCTTTTCTCCTCCCTCCTTCTGCCAAAACAGCTGCTTTAACACCGATTTCCCCCCCTGCCCCAAGAGCTTCCCCCAATTCTTCTGCTTTCCTCAAAGTTATTTTAGTGGAATTCAGAAATTAAAAGGAAAAACTCAAACTGTCATGGGTGACATTTCCAGCACAAAAACCACTGTGGGAAATAATTCGTGGTGTTTTCCTGCCCGGCTGAGGGTGCCTGGACAGCAGGAATGAACCTGCTTTCCCACGCTCTCCCACTTGCACGGGCTTGTCTGCTCCACTCCCCAAAATACCTGGAGTGGGAGCCACTGGAATGAGCACAGAAAATCTCAGCTTTGGGACAATGACTCTCACCATGGAATCACGGAATGGGACCTTAAACACCGCCCAGTGTCACCCCTGCCATGGGCAGGGACACCTTCCACTGTCCCAGGCTGCTCCAACCTGGCCTTGGGCACGGCCAGGGATCCAGGGGCAGCCACAGCTGCTCTGGGCACCCTGTGCCAGGGCCTCTCCACCCTCCCAGGGAACAATTCCTTCCCAATATCTCATCCATCCCTGCCCTCTGTCCATTTGAAGCCATTCCCTGTGTCCTGTCCCTCCATGCCTTGTCCCCAGTCCCTCTGCAGCTCTCCTGGAGCCCCTTTAGGCCCTGGAAGGGGCTCGGAGCTCTCCCTGGAGCTTCTCCTCTCCAGGCTGAACAATCATCACATCTTTCTCAGCCTTCCTGGGACTGAACAATCCCAACTCTCTCAGCCTTCTCCAGGCTGAACAATCCCGATTTTCACCGCCTTATCAACGCAGGCTCTGGTGGCTGCAGAGAAGTGTCCCTCACCCTGCCTGGCAGGAACCAGCAGGGAGCAGCTGCTCCCGAGAAAACCCACCCAAGGTGGTGCTGAGGACACAGAGACCGCCACAAAGCAGCCACACAACCCGACACAACCCGAACCCCGGTGGGATAACGCTCAAACGCACCCGGGCACACCGAATGGAGGCAGGCAGCCGTGGGCAGGAGCGATGAGGGGTGGGGGCAGCTGCCAGGGCTCACCTGAGGCCAGGGGCCGGATCCACTCCTTGCTGTTGAGGTCCAGTCTCCAGAGGTCATTGAAGGCGGCGTTGCAGCTGCTCTGGGTGCAGCCCCCGAACACGTACATGGACTGGTTGGCGTCGTAGTAGCACGCACCTGGAACAGCAACACAGCTCTGTCACTGCTCTGCTTTGGGGGGACACAGCTCTGTCACTGCTCTGTGCTTTGGGGGGACACAGCTCTGTCACTGCCCTGTGCTTTGGGGGACACAGCTCTGTCACCGCTCTGTGCCTCGAGGGACACAGCTCTGTCACTGCTCTGTGCTTTGGGGGGACACAGCTCTGTCACTGCTCTGCTTTGGGGGACACAGCTCTGTCACTGCTCTGTGCTTTGGGGGGACACAGCTCTGTCACTGCTCTGTGCTTTGGGGGGACACAGCTCTGTCACTGCTCTGCTTTGGGGGACACAGCTCTGTCACTGCTCTGCTTTGGGGGGACACAGCTCTGTCACTGCTCTGCTTTGGGGGGACACAGCTCTGTCACTGCTCTGTGCTTTGGGGGGACACAGCTCTGTCACTGCTCTGCTTTGGGGGGACACAGCTCTGTCACTGCCCTGTGCTTTGGGGGGACACAGCTCTGTCACTGCTCTGTGCTTTGGGGGGACACAGCTCTGTCACTGCTCTGCTTTGGGGGACACAGCTCTGTCACTGCCCTGTGCTTTGGGGGGACACAGCTCTGTCACTGCTCTGTGCCTCGAGGGACACAGCTCTGTCACTGCTCTGTGCTTTGGGGGGACACAGCTCTGTCACTGCTCTGTGCTTTGGGGGGACACAGCTCTGTCACTGCTCTGCTTTGGGGGACACAGCTCTGTCACTGCTCTGTGCTTTGGGGGGACACAGCTCTGTCACTGCTCTGCTTTGGGGGGACACAGCTCTGTCACTGCCCTGTGCTTTGGGGGGACACAGCTCTGTCACTGCTCTGCTTTGGGGGACACAGCTCTGTCACTGCCCTGTGCTTTGGGGGGACACAGCTCTGTCACTGCTCTGCTTTGGGGGGACACAGCTCTGTCACTGCCCTGTGCTTTGGGGGACACAGCTCTGTCACTGCTCTGTGCTTTGGGGGGACACAGCTCTGTCACTGCTCTGCTTTGGGGGACACAGCTCTGTCACTGCTCTGTGCTTTGGGGGACACAGCTCTGTCACTGCTCTGCTTTGGGGGACACAGCTCTGTCACTGCTCTGTGCTTTGGGGGACACAGCTCTGTCACTGCTCTGTGCTTTGGGGGGACACAGCTCTGTCACTGCCCTGTGCTTTGGGGGGACACAGCTCTGTCACTGCTCTGTGCTTTGGGGGACACAGCTCTGTCACTGCTCTGTGCTTTGGGGGGACACAGCTCTGTCACTGCTCTGTGCTTTGGGGGGACACAGCTCTGTCACTGCCCTGTGCTTTGGGGGGACACAGCTCTGTCACTGCTCTGCTTTGGGGGACACAGCTCTGTCACTGCTCTGCTTTGGGGGGACACAGCTCTGTCACTGCCCTGTGCTTTGGGGGGACACAGCTCTGTCACCGCTCTGTGCTTTGGGGGGACACAGCTCTGTCACTGCTCTGCTTTGGGGGACACAGCTCTGTCACTGCTCTGTGCTTTGGGGGGACACAGCTCTGTCACTGCCCTGTGCTTTGGGGGGACACAGCTCTGTCACCGCTCTGTGCTTTGGGGGACACAGCTCTGTCACTGCTCTGTGCTTTGGGGGGACACAGCTCTGTCACTGCTCTGTGCTTTGGGGGACACAGCTCTGTCACCGCTCTGTGCTTTGGGGGACACAGCTCTGTCACTGCTCTGCTTTGGGGGACACAGCTCTGTCACTGCTCTGTGCTTTGGGGGACACAGCTCTGTCACTGCCCTGTGCTTTGGGGGGACACAGCTCTGTCACTGCTCTGCTTTGGGGGGACACAGCTCTGTCACCGCTCTGTGCTTTGGGGGGACACAGCTCTGTCACTGCCCTGTGCTTTGGGGGACACAGCTCTGTCACTGCTCTGCTTTGGGGGACACAGCTCTGTCACTGCTCTGTGCTTTGGGGGACACAGCTCTGTCACTGCCCTGTGCTTTGGGGGGACACAGCTCTGTCACTGCTCTGCTTTGGGGGACACAGCTCTGTCACTGCTCTGCTTTGGGGGGACACAGCTCTGTTACTGCCCTGTGCTTTGGGGGGACACAGCTCTGTCACCGCTCTGTGCTTTGGGGGGACACAGCTCTGTCACTGCTCTGCTTTGGGGGACACAGCTCTGTCACTGCTCTGTGCTTTGGGGGACACAGCTCTGTCACTGCTCTGTGCTTTGGGGGGACACAGCTCTGTCACTGCCCTGTGCTTTGGGGGGACACAGCTCTGTCACCGCTCTGCTTTGGGGGACACAGCTCTGTCACTGCTCTGTGCTTTGGGGGGACACAGCTCTGTCACTGCTCTGCTTTGGGGGGACACAGCTCTGTCACTGCTCTGCTTTGGGGGGACACAGCTCTGTCACTGCCCTGTGCTTTGGGGGACACAGCTCTGTCACTGCTCTGTGCTTTGGGGGGACACAGCTCTGTCACTGCCCTGTGCTTTGGGGGGACACAGCTCTGTCACTGCCCTGTGCTTTGGGGGACACAGCTCTGTCACTGCCCTGTGCTTTGGGGGACACAGCTCTGTCACTGCCCTGTGCTTTGGGGGACACAGCTCTGTCACTGCTCTGCTTTGGGGGGACACAGCTCTGTCACTGCTCTGTGCTTTGGGGGGACACAGCTCTGTCACTGCCCTGAGCCTCAGGGGGACACACCAAGATCAGGCCCTTTCCTCCCTGGAAAAAAGCAGCCAGGCTGCTCCAGCTCCCTGGAACCACGGGGTATCCCTGAGCAGGGTGAAGCTCCAGCAAGAACCTTCCCAAGAGGATTATCCCCTCAAGCAGAGCTGCTCCTCAAAGGGCAGAGAAAACTGCCTTACAAGGCTGTAATTAATTAGCTTAGCTGTGATTAAGGCGCTCAGCCCGCTGACCTTCCCTGAGCTGGCTCACGCAGCTCACAGACCCTGCTCTGTGCACCCAGGGCTGGGGGTTCATTCTCTTTTCAGTATTTCACCCCATCTCACCTTAAAAAGCCCCACTAAAACCCAGGATCTCCCATGAGCATTCCCTCTGCTCCCTGTGGGAAAGGATCAGGCAGCGGGATGGGGAACAGGGAGGGAACACCACGTTTGACAACCCCTCAAAGATACCCAGGGAAATCAAGAGCTTTTGGCCCCAAAACAAGCTCTGCAGCAACAGAAAATCCATGGAAGTGTCTGCAGCATCCAGGTACCTCCGACAAGAAGGAACTTCAAGATAAGATGAGTTTATCTGCCTTGGAGGATGGGCAGAATTCTGGGTTTCCTGTAAAATTCCACGTGGAATAATCCCACAGCAAAATCATTGAAACTGTGCTTTCCTGCTTCTTTTTAGAGTCATTTTAAGCTGCTGAAGATAAAGAAGGCAGAGCAGCTTGAGGGGGGAAAAAATATAGGGAAAAAGAGGAAAAAGAAAGCCCAATGAAAGCTGGAGTTTATTCCGGGCTGTAGGAATTTCACAGTGGGGTTGTCGGGGCTGTTCTGTGCTGGACTTTGATGATCCTTGTGGATCCAGCTCAGGATATTCTGTGATTCCATGGTATATTTATATATAGTTTATACCAGGCGTGGAGTAAATCAGGGGGAAATTGTGCACATCCCTGATGGGTTTAGGGATTTTTTGTGTGGAAAACACTGAATGGATTTAGTTGGGGTTTTTTTATGTCCCAGCAAAATTCAGTGACCCCCAGAGCTTCAGTGCTGCAGAAGTGGCTTATCTTTGGAAATGACTCAGTAATTCTGATGTCTGAAGACACTGATGCTCCAAGAGAGCAGAGGCAGCTGGCTCTCACCACATTCCTGACTCCCCCCGTCCTGAGTAAGGAATCACCAGGGATTTTCACCCAAAGCAGCTGATAACCAAAGCAAAGGTGACTGGGAAGGGAAAACCGAATGGAGAGCACATTCCCTTCAGCACAATCAAAGGACATTGACTTCTGGAACCCGGAGAACATGAGATAAATTAACCCATCCAAGTTCAAGGATGGGGAGACGGGAAGGAGCCAGCTGGGCTGTAAATCCCATCCCCACAGGGGCCTTGGGTTGGAGGGAGACAGCCCTCGGTGCTGGCATTCCCAGCAGGAGCTGCCAAGCTGCACCTTGAGCTGCTGGCACCGCTTCCCGGGGTGGGTGGGGCTGGGATTTGGAGGGATCCCTTGGGATGGTGGCGCTGGGGAGGAGGGGCTGGAGATGGAAACACGGCCAGCCCTGCACTCCCCCAGGGAAACATCCCTCAGGAACGGGCTGGGCTGCAAGGGACCTCAGTGCCCATCTGGAAGCACGGGCAGGGACACCTTCCGCTGTCTCAGGCTGCTCCAACCTGGCCTTGGGCACGGCCAGGGATCCAGGGGCAGCCACAGCTGCTCTGGGCACCCTGTGCCAGGGCCTGCCCACCCTCCCAGGGAACAATTCCTGCCCAACATCCCATCCAGCCCTGCCCTCTGGCACTGGGAAGCCATTCCCTGTGTCCTGTCCCTCCATGCCTTGTCCCCAGTCCCTCTGCAGCTCTCCTGGAGCCCCTTTAGGCCCTGGAAGGGGCTCTGAGCTCTCCCTGGAGCCTTCTCCTCTCCAGGTGAGCACCCCCAGCTCTCCCACCTCCCTCTATATCCATCTACACCTCTATCTCTTTATTCCCTAAAATGCCATTGTCCTGCTCCTTGCAGTGCAGGGCCTGGCTGCAGCCAAAATCCCGGGGATATTGAGCAAGGCTGGGTGCTGGGAGGAGCTGCAGCTCTGCTCCAGGAGCAGCCCATCCTGTAAAACAAACATTCCAGCCTTCACCGCTCCCTGCCTTTGTCAAACCCGCAGATCACTGTCATTACTCATCCTGGTGGTGCCACCAACCCCAGGCTCCGTGGAAACAAAAACAATAAATTCAGTGCTTAAAATTAGTCACTCCTCCAGCAAAGGATCAATATCCCTGGCACAAAGGTCGGCATTCCTTTGCTGCCTTTCCGTTTCTGCATTCCTGAGCCTCCTGACATCGTTTTCCACTGCGGGCAGTGATTTCACCCCGTGAGTCATCGCCCTGCTATGACCCCGCAGGTTCATGCATAGAAGAACTCGGTGACTCCTGCAAATATCACCCAAAAAGCCCCAGATATGGAGGATTTCTGCCCCGGAACACCCAGCATTATGGATATTTCATGCCCTGCAGTTCTGCAGCTTCAGTCAAACCCTCTGGAAAAGCGATGGCTCATCCGCAGCTCGTTCTGAGCTGTGTGATCCCTCCCCACGGCGGCACCCTCCATTCATTATTCCTCATCCAGCACTTTTGCCATTCCTCCCTTCAGGACTCACAGCAGACAGGTTGACCCCCAACTGCTTAAAATTCCCCCCTCCTTGTCTGTTTGTACTCCCTGTGAGCACTTCTGGGATAGTTATGACAATTCTTGGAAGAGAGAGCGAGCCCCAGACAGAGCTCTGATGGTGGCAGTGACTCGTGCCTGGGCAGTGATGTCTTCCCACAAAAACTGGCAAATCACTCATCCCAAAAAAGGGCTCTGTGAGTCCTCCCTGCATCTCTCCCTGCACCTCCTGTTTCCTCCACCTCAGCTCACCGTCATCCCTCGGGATTTTAGGTGACAGTTCAGAGGTTTCAGTTTGAATTTCCGGAACTGATGATTCCCAGCTTCGCTTTAACGCTGGAATCTCGCCCGCAGGCACAGAACGCTGCTGCAGGGAAAGCAGAGGCTGCAGATCCGGGCAGCTGCTCACAAACCAATCCGTTTAAGTCAGCAAACAAGTTAATCCAGATTAGCTTTGTGCCCACAAAGTGCATTAATAATGCTGCCGTGGCCACCGGGGCCGGGCAGAGCCGGGGCACTGTCACCGAGCGAGGCTAACACGGATTACACGCTCCGAGGGCAGTGGATTTAGGGAGACAACTCATTCTGGAGCCAGGAAGCCCCTAGCAGGCAGCAGGATAAAGGAAAGAGCACACAGTGCTCTTTGGGGCAACTCTGAGCCTTTTCCAGGGAATTTCTAGCTGGCCTGAGTGCTCAGCAGTCGCAAAAACGCAGCTAAAATTGAGGGGAAATGCATGCAAATGCCAAGTCGTTCATAAGCACTTCCCTAACGCGGCTGCTGAAAATGAGCTGTGAGCTGTGGTGCCTTTTCATCCTTCAGGAAGATGAGGATATCTCGGAAGAGCACGGTGACTTCACCAGAGCTCCCTGCAGCGTCTCCCGGACTTGTCTTGGCAGGAGGCAGCGCAGCGGCTGCCTCATAAATTATTACTTGGGAAGATGAAAATGTAATGCCTGCTGCTCTTGGAACGGAAGGGCTTGCACCGTGTTTATTTTGTCTTAGAAAAATGCAATTTGCTCCCTGGAAGAGCTGTCTCCCAGAGGGCTCAGACCCCGCGCTGGAGCCACAGGATGGAATTTTTGTCGTGTTTTTTTTTGGCGGGGCTGGGGCAGCTCAATGTTACTGCACTGCAAAGAGCAGGGTTTATTTCAATCTCTTTCCCTCAAAGGCACTTTTTTTTCTTTTCCCTTTCTGTTCTCTTCCAGAATCTTGGAAGGAGGGGAAAATTCACCCCAACACTGAGTGGTGCTGTTGACTGAATCACTCCCATCAGCAAATCCACCTGCAGCTCTGCTTGGTTCTGAACCTAGCAGGCTGGAACGGCCCCAATTTTCCTCACAGATGTAGAGGACATGTGCAAGCAGCTGGTGCACATCCTGAGTGCTGCACTTCCCAGAACTCACTGGCTTTGATGGGAATGACTCCAGTCCAGTGGCTGAGGGAGGGACACAAAGCTCAGGCCCAGGTCCTGGGGGCAGCTTTGGGTCCCTCAGGACAAGACAGACCCTGAGGGGCTGGAGCGTGTCCAGGGCAGGGAACGGAGCTGGAAAGGGGCTGGAGCCCCAGGAGAGGCTGAGGGAGCTGGGAAAGGGGCTCAGGCTGGAGCAAAGGAGGCTCAGGGGGGACCTTGTGGCTCTGTACAAGTCCCTGACAGGAGGGGGCAGCCGGGGGGGTCAGGCTCTGCTGCCAGGGAACAGGGACAGGAGGAGAGGGAACGGCCTCGGGCTGGGCCAGGAGAGGTTTAGATTGGATACTGGGAAAAATTCGTCATGGAAAGGGTGGTCAGGCACTGGCACAGACTGCCCAGGGCAGTGCTGGAGCCATCGTCCCTGGAAGTGTCCCATGGCATGTGGATGTGGCACTTGGGGACACATTTGGGGTTGACTCCATGATCTGGGAGAGTTTTCCATCCTTAGTTCCAAGAAGGGGAGCTGCAGAAAGACCCCTGCACAGCCAGGAAGCCCCAATCCCACCCCACTTCCACTCCACCAGCACTTCCTAGGATCAACGAGCCCACCAGGACCAGCAGCTCCCAAATCCCTGCTCTTGTGCCAAGTGCTGGCAGAGCCGTGGGGTGAACACCGGCGGCGACGGGCGCGTGGGGCACTGCCAGACCCCGAGGGAGGCAGCTCCCGCCAGGATTCCCAGAGGATACTCACTGTGGGAGAAGCGCTGGGTGATGGGGGTGCCGGGGTAGGGGTAAGTGCGGCTCTCCCACTGGATGTTCCCTTCCTGCACTGCCTTGATGAAGCCGTGGTAGCACTGATGGGCCACACCTGGGGAGAGAACAGCGAAACTGGAACAGCCGGAGCAGGCTGTGCCCGCACGGCGACAGCAGCTCCACGGAACCCGCGTCTGGGAATTCGGGCATCAAAGAGAGCACAGACGAGGGAACTCTGCAGATGTGGAGAGGAGCAACGAGCACTGGCCCGGGTCACGCCGTCCCCGGCAGCTCTGGCTCGGGAAGCAGAGCCTTTGGGAAAGGAAGGAAGCACTGGGATGCTTTGGAGAGCTGGTGTTCAGCTCCCTGTGCTGCACCACAGCCCCTGCTCCCCTCACCACACCCCGAGGAGCAGCACCCCTTCCCTCAAGGGACCTCAGAGGACAAAAAACGCACAATAATCAATTTTTAAGAGTGTGGATGCAGCTACTGCCCAGGGACCTGAAGAAAGTAGGAGAGGAGATATCAGTGATAAAAATCAGCAGGGATGCTCCAAGGCTGCCACTAATTCTGTGTGAGGGTGCTGGGAGGGGCCAGAGGCTGCTGCCTGAGGAGACAGAAGGGTTTGGAGAAGGCTTTTGGCAGCAGCAGCAGCTCAGCAGACACTTGGTGGCACCTGCACTGAGGATGCCACAACCTGCCAAGAGTTCTTCCCCAAGCCCTGTGCCAGGAACACCCTCAGCAAGAAATCCCACTCCGGGATATAAAGCAGGAAGGGTTTTTTTTAATAAAAAAATAAAGCCTGGGGTCCTCAAGGAGCTGATGCCTGAGAGTCACACGGGAAACAGAACGCGAGCTCCAGGACTGCACAGCAGATGTATCCTGGCAAACAGGAAAAATTAACCAGGAGAACACAAATCAATTGTTTACCTCGAGTGACCTCGCTGGGCACAGCTCACAGGTGGTGCTTACAGACCCTTTTTTGGCTGGAATTGCCCCAGAAGGGCCCAGCTGCCCAGCACCACTTGCCCCCTGAGAGGTGACACAGCCCAAGGCCACGCTGTGCCTCGGGCTGCTCATCCCTGCACTCCAGGGGTGTTTCCCACATCCATCTGGGCTGAATCCCAGGTGTTTGTCCATTCCAGCTGCATCCCTTGCAGGCCACTCCAGGAAACAGCCAAGCAGCCACTCTGGGGCTGCAGCACTCGGAAAAGGCCTTTGCCCAGGGCTGTGGGCAGCTGCTGCCCCAAAATTATGCACAGAAAGTGTCATTTTGGGCCATGCTCCCTGCTGGGTAGCTGTGTTTCTTTAACCTCCTGCTCACCTCTGGGCAAAGTGGGAAATCAGCCTGGAATCTGAGCAACGCTTTCAGGTGAGGAGAAGTCCATAAATGAGCCATCATCCCACAAACAGCCAAGGGCATTCCAGAAGGAACACCTTCCCCTCGTGCAGCAACGTGTCCCATTTCCTAGGATCTAACTGTGCTCTCCTCTGGAACGCCTCATTTTTTAAATGAAGCTCGTGATTAAAGCGTGCGCCCAACAGAACCGTACCAGAAACCACCCCATGTATTAAAATAAAATGAAGCAGAAGGTTCTGCTCCTATCCTTGTCCAAATTCTCCCTCCTTATTTGCTGTGTTATACTTCTCCAGCACGAAAATACCCCCACGAGGCTCTGGAGTGAATGCTGTGCGGAGGCAAAGGGAGGATCCGTGTCACAGGGCTGCTCTTTCAGGAAGCTGGAATATGCACATCTCTACTCATGCAGATTTTATATTCCACTCATCTCCAGCAGAGCCCTAAGAACCAGAGCTGGGGCTGTTTCCAGCTTTGGGAATGTTAATTACTGAGCAAGACGCAAACGAAGCACAAGTAAAGCCACATTAGCCATGGGACACTGGCAGGGGCTCCGGGGAGGAAGCTGCGATCCAAGCGCAGCACTGGGAGCATCCAGAGGCAGCAAAGGAGCTGCTCTGTCCTGGGCCTCGGGCTGTGCTTCAGTTTGGGCTGGAAGGGACCTCAAAGCTCATCCAGCTCCAAAGCCCTGCCGCAGGTGGAACCTTCCACTATCCCAGGTCACTCCGAGCCACGTCCAGCCTGGCCATGGACAGGCCAGGGAGGGGAATCCACAGCCTCCCTGGGTTTTCCACCCCGAGAGAGGCTGAGGGGTTCAATTCTGCACCGCTACAGCCCCGCCTTGAGCAAAGCCAGTGACCCCAGGGATGTCGCTGGGACTTCACACAAGTCAGATTTCATTTGAGGGGAAAACAAGAGGCAAAGGTAAAAGAGAGCTGGGCTCCAGATCCCTGTTCCCACAGTTAAAGAAAGGCACTGCCAGCACTGTACCTTTGATCAGTCGATACCACTGTTTGCAGACGAGGGCGGCGGTTTTGTGCTCCTGGTAGGGAGAGAGGAAGGACAGGATATATTCCAAAACCTCTTCTGGGAGCTCCAGCATCGATCTGTTGTGCCTGGGCTCCTCCGGCTCCAGCTTGGCGTGGGGCTCGTCCTCCTGCTCCATCGTCCCTTCCAGCACGGCGTCCTCTGGATCCACGGCCATGAACCCATCATCGTCACTGTCCGAGGAGCTGGCCATGGCATTCCACGTCACCGCTGGGAAAAGGGACAACGGGCAGGTCACAGAGAGAATCAGGAGCACCAGAAGTGCACTGAGAGGTGTGTGCCACACCCGAGGGCTCCGGCACAGCCAACACCGAGCGGAGGATGTGGGGTCTGCAGCTTTGCAGCAGCTGAGGGAGGTTTAGGAACGGCGTTTTTGCAGGTCACTCCATCTCTCCCCACCCTGCTGCTGCCTCCAGTCGGAAGCAGAGAGCCAAAGCAAAGCTCTGGAGCTGCTGCTCCCTCGCTGGGCACGAGGAGACATCGCCCTGCCCTGCACCGTGGGGCCCAGATGGGATGGGAAAAGGGATCCCTGTGGAATCCTACCCAGGCTGAGACAGAGCACGGCGACATTCACAGTTCCTCCACCCCTGTGGGACCTGTTCTGCCAGCGAGGCTGTTTTACCCCAAACAACTCCCTGTGGGGGAAAAATTCCCTGCCTCTTGCCACCCCCCTTCTCCTTTCATTTGTGAAATACCTGCACACAGCCCTGGCTGGCAGAAGGTGAGGAAAGCCAGTCCCTGGGGATTTACTGCTGATGGAAGGCTGGGATATCAGAGGTTCTATCTCCAGCTATTCCCAACATCTCAGTGTAAGGCGACGCCTCGATGACAGAAATGTATCGTGAAATAAATCCACGTTAACGAGGGGCTGTGTCCAATTTGGGCAGCTGGCACCCTGTGAGGTTAAATCCAGGCCTGTTGCTGCAGGACAAATCCCTGGACTCTATTTCCTGGGAAGCAGCCAGCCTGTCTTGAGGAGAGCAGCAACAGTTTCCCCTTCCAAGGTGGCTGAGCAAACACCAAGGGAGGCAACTGCTCCCTGAGTGCTCCTGGATCAACAGCCCAAACCACAGGAACAGGCCCTGAGGATGACACGGGGCTTTCTTTTCCCTTTTTATCCTTTCCTAGCATGAGGAAAGGACCCAAACCAGGGCGAGCTCCCAGCCCTTGCATCGCTCAGCATGAGCTTCTCCCAAGTCCCCGAGGCAGAGGCTGCCCAGCCATCCCCCGGTCCTGAACTGACCAGGATTACTGGATGCAGATTCACACAGTCCAGTAGGATAAATCCAACCTGGAGCAAGCTCAGGAAGCAAACCAGCTCCTCGAGAGGGAAGACAAGACACAGCTTTTCCCCAATATCCTCCAATATAAGAATATTATTATTTTTTCCAAACCCTTACTATCCCAGAAAATCCAGCTGGAATGAATTTAAGTTACTGGTGTCACGGTTTAACGGGGGTTACTCAGCAGGATTAAAATCCTGATCTAGAAATACCGTGATATAGAAATATCCTGATATACAAATATCCTGATAAACAAACCCTGTTAAACCACATCAACGTGGGTCATCGACCTGATTGATAAACATGGTTTATTTATCGGGAATAACCTGAGCTGTTGCTACAAATCCAGAGTTTTCCCATCCCAGCAGAGCCGTGGGAATAGCAGGCGGTGGAGACAAGGAGCGGAAAAGCTTTCCATGGCAACCAGTTCAGGGCCAGGAAAATGACAGGCGGCAGCATCAGTCCCCACTTCTGTCACGTTCCCTGAGGAAGCAGTTGGGAATATCCACGGGGCTGTCAATCTTTGGGAGGAAGCACGGCGGAACTCGGCGCAGAGCTCGCATCCCAGCAGATGCTCCGCACGTTTCCCGTGTCAGAAATCCCTGCTGGAGTCGGTGCTGTGACAGGGGAGGCTGGAACCCAAGCGCTGTGACACAGGCGCTGCTGCCGCTGCCGGGAACCCGCCTGATGCAGCAGAAAAGGCACGAACTCCCAGGGACTGAGGGATGGAAAACGGGGCGGGAAAGTGGAATTGTGCAAAAAAATAATGAAAGAATGGAGGGCTGGGCCTTTCCCAAGCAAAGGCATCCATGGCTGGGAAGTGCCTGTCCTGGATTCCGTCCTGAGCCAGCGCTGCCGGTGCTCCAGCCTCAGACGGGGCTGTGCTGCAGCCTTGGGATCCTTGGAGGCCTGGGAACACGGAGCAGCTCCCCAGGAGCTGTTTCACACCCCAAAACATGCCAGAATCCCGAGCAGGAGGGCACTTGGATCCCAAGCAGGCGGGCTTTGCCTCCGGCCCGGGGACAGTGGGACCCTGCGGATGGCGATGCCAGGGCTGGGGGGTTGTCAGCACCACGTGTGATCCCAGCAGCTTTTATTTGTCCTTTGTCCTTTAAATAATGTCCAAATCCTGCTGGAGGGAGTCATGGGAAGTGTGGGAATCCACACCGACTAGAAAGAGGGGTTTTCCAGCTCGTAAATCTCTATTTGGATCCTCTGGAGTGGGCTCGGGAATAACCCCACACAGCAGGCTGATCCCAGGCACAGAACCACAAAAATCATCTCTAAGGCCGGTTTTAAAACAGCAGGAGGAGCCCCAAACAGCAGATCTGAGGATGGAGAAGCTCCTCTGAGTTTTGTCTGCCCTTCCCAAGCCACTTGATATTATAAATATTCCAAAGCATCTCCTTTGCTAAAGCCTTGTTTCCTAAACGTTTGAGCATAAGGAATAACCATCCTTGGAGTTTTCACACCCACACCATGTTCTTTTTCGGAAGGAAAGCAAGGCCAGCAATAAACTCAGCTCCCAAAAGGCTGTCAAAATAACCCTCCAAGCCTGACCTGCCACGGATGTGGATTTTGTTTGCAATGATGGGCAGGGAATAACCACCCCTGGATTGCAAAGCAAAGCGCTGACCTAAAACCCTGCTGCAACACAGGAAAGTGAAAAAGAACCTGGGCAGCTGGCAAGAACGAGCTAAAGCATCCCAGCTGCTCCTGTTGCCAGTTATTCAGCAGAACCTGGGAGAAAATCCCACACCTGGGGTTTTACTGGTTATTCCAAGAGCAGAACCAAGCATTCCTGCATTTTCTGGGGATGCAAGAGGTGCTTTCTGCCTCATTCTGGCTCTCCAGGTGCTCCCTGCTTGCACCATGCTGGGCTCCACTTTGTACCTGGGCTAAAATGAATCTCTGAGCACTCAAAAAGCTGCAACAAAGAGATTTAAGCAGTTGTGTCTCATCCCAAAGTAGCTGCAGTCCAGTTAACTCCGGGATTGGCTCGATCCCTGTAAATACCAACACAGTCCCTTATATTCTGCACCCCAGAGCCCTCCTGATCCCAGAGAAATGCCTCTATATTCCAGCACTAGGAAGGTTTTGGGGCGTTCAGGAATCAGCCCAGAGCCGGAGCAAGGAGGAATTGCAGCTGCTTCCAACAACCCGAAAGGAAACGCGGGAAGGGCGCTGGGAGCGGAGCTCTGCCGGCGCCGATGGAATTTGCCTGCCCTTTCCTAAAAGCTGCATCTCTGCCAGCTGGCAAAACATTTCATAATCCTTTTCCTCCTTTCAGAGCACTTCAATTTTCCCTCTCTCCCCTCCTGAAATTAGTTAAGAACCTGCTATTTATTCCTAAAGTAATTATCTGGAACAAACAGCTGAGGAATATAAAATGCAGGCAAAAATAACCCCACCGGGTTGGAGCACTGCTCAAAACCTGCTCCTGCAAATTTTTTCCCCTCTTGATCCAAGGAGGTTTTCCTACCTGCAGGCACCTCTCCCCGTCCCATGGACCCCAAATCCCAGGCGTGGGTGGCACTGGTGGTTCCCATCTCGGGCTGCCTCCTCTTCTCCACAACTTCCAGCTGCTTTAAGAAGCACTTGAACCCGCAGGGGTTTTGACCTGCCTTTTCTCTCCCCCTTTTTACGGATTTTAAGGGGAAAAAGCCTCCAGGGCAAAGCTGTTGAATGGCAATGAGAGGCTGAGCCGCGCTCCTGAGTCAGAGCCCTTCACACACGGGGAATGCTCATCTTCACAGGCCACGAGAAGTGGAGGAGCTGCGCTGTTCCCACGGGGAACAAAACATTCCAGGTGTGTGAAAGGACCCAGCCCTGGCTGGCCGAGGGCTTGGGCTGAAGGAGAGAGGCATTTAATTGCGCTTGGCAATCAGGAGCTCTGGTGGTAATTTAGGGGTGGAAGGCAGTGACTGTCTCCAACCTGCTCCAGACTCTTCCCCATGCTCTGGAATCGCCTCTTCCTCGTGCCAGCAGCTCCAGGAGGGCACTTGGGGAGACACTCACACTTCTGGCTGATTCCCTTCCCCAGTTCAAACAAAAATCCTTCCATCAGACAGAAACAGTTCCTTTTTCCTTGAAAAAAGTTCTATCTGTGTAAGAAGGATTCTTTTTACATTTTTCAGTATTTCAGCGTTTATCTCCCCAGCTGTGCCATCAAGGACTTCACCTGCGGCTTTCCCTGCTCCCAATTTGGCCCTAAAAGAAGCCCTGAGGCCTTTTCTGGGGTGAAAAGAGGAAAATCCAGCACTGTTTCTGAGGAGAAGCACACTATTTCATAAAAAGCAGCTGCACAGGGAGGAGAGGTCCGTAGGGATAAACACCATTAAATAAAACCATGTTCCCGGTCCTCCCAAACCTGCAGCAGCTGGAGCTGATCCTTTTGGAAATCAACTGCCGGGCAAGCTCAACGATGGGGAAAAAAAAGCAGATTTTAGTCAAAAAGAAGAAAAGAAAGCCTTTGGGAAGCTGTGGGATGAGCAGTATCCTGTCTGTGCTGAGCGAGACCTCGGGAATACCAGCACCATGGATGCTCCTTATCCCTGCAAAACAGGCAATTCCAAAAGTTCTTCGAAGATCAGCTTTCCCACTTTTTTTTTCCAACAGGAATTTGTTTTTCCTTCATACAAGTCACCCAGGAAAAGAAAGGATTCCTAAATTCTATCCGCAAGGTTGAAAATCCCAAAATTCTTCCGTCAGCACAAGCTCCCTGCACTGGTTTTGCCTGCTAGAACAGAGGGTTTAGGGACTTCGGGAAAAAATTCCAAATTACATCATTTTTACTGCTGCCCATTGTCCTGGAACAGCATCACTGCAGCTGAACTTTGGTTGGTATTTCTGCAATAAAAAGGTGTAAAGATCCCAGGAATTCCTCCCAGCCCAGTGATGTGCTGACCCTCCACTATTCCAGATTCCTGCTTGTTTTTTTCCACGCTTTCAGCTAAAAAACGAGCAGCAATGTAACATTACAGAGCAGGATGTACTGCACAAACAGCACAGCAACCTACCAATAAATCCTGCTGAATCTGTTTGCCCACAAAATGAGTGCACTGAAAACCGGAATGAAAGTGTGGGGGTTTATTCTGGATTTATTCTTGGAATACAGATCAGGGAGCTGGTGTTTGAGGGAGTTTTTGGTGTGGGGTTCAAAGGAAAAGGGGAGGCAGCAGAGTTTAATGACACCACACTTGAGGTGTATGTAGGGAAACCATTATTATTATTATTATTATTATTATTATTCCTCAGAAATGGCTCCAAAGCTTAATAAAATATTAATAAATATGCAGGGAATTTATAATGGAACCATGAGGAAAACACTTCAGCTGACCCAAAATCCAGCCCAGTTTTGCTCACGTGGAAAACCAGTCTGAAAACACAATTCCTGTGAGTTCTGTATTTCCCTTCCCACACCAAAAAAGACAATCCTTAAATATCCCTGTGGAATGCCATGAAAAAAGCCCAAATCTCCACCACCCACCAACCCCTCCACTTGTTACGGACGTGTTTGGGATTTGGAGAATTCCCAGGTTTTTAGACGATATTGTTATCCTCAAAACACCTTAACTTGTTTCAAACCTGCCAAAACCTGGCCTGCCAAGCCCTGGCAGCACAAGAGGAGCTGCTCGGGTGCAATACTCGGCTGTTCCCTCTTCCCGTGCTCCTGAAATCCCCTAAATTTTGTAGGAAATGAGGAGGATTTCGGGCTCACACGCTCCCTCTGCCGGCTCCCGCCAAGCCCTTAATTCCAATTATCCTCACCTCAACTTCTCCCAGCAAACAAATCCTGTTCCATTTGCAAACTGAACTCCTTGTGAGCCCCAAAACCTGGAGTAACGCCTCATCAAGCAAATAAAAGGCTCTGAGGCTGGAAAACGGAGGTTTTTCCAAGGAAAAGGGCAGCTGCTCCTCCCAGTGTAACATCCGCTGTGGGAGGATGAACTTTACGGGATAAAAACATCCGATGGGATTTATCCAAACCTGCTCAGGATGAGTTCCTGGCAAGAAATCCTGAGCAAACACACACCGGGAGTGTGGGAATTCCTGTCACCTCTCCCTTCATTAAGAGAGCACAGGAGCTCCCGGACAAGCTCTTGGAAAGCTGTGGATGATCCTCTGGAGGACAGCCTGTGAGAATGTCACAGCATTCCCTGAGTTCTACAGACACCCGAAACCTCCCAAAGTCACCCAAATTGGTTCATCTGCACAAACGAAGGGAATTTATGACAGAACCGTGAGGAAAACACGGCCGCTGACCTAAAATCCAGCCCACTTCTGCTCAAGTGAGGCATCAGCCTGAAGACATAGCTGCTGTAGCTTCTGGATTTCCATTTCCATCCAGCCCAATGCCCACGTCCACGTTCCAACTGCCCGGGCGGAATAATTAAATGAGAAACGTGGACGTATCTTAGGAAGGGGCTTGTTAACGAAACATCCCAACATACTGAACGACTTCATTCCCCATTTTCTGACAGGCTGCATTAGGCGCCCGCCCGTGGGATTCCTGGGTCACAAGCTGTTCTGTGCACAGCAGAACCAAGGGGTGCCGAGGGCGTCTCCCAGCACAGCTCCCCGCGAGGCGCTGGCCCCGGCGGAAGCCGCGGTGCCCACGCGTCCCGCGAGCAGCGCCACAGGAAAGGCGAGTGCCGGAGCTTCCTTGGCCAGGAGAGCCCGGGATCACATCCACCCCTGCAGCTCCTCCAGCCCAACAGCCAGCTGGGCCAGCAGGAAAATGGCATTTCCTACCCCTGCACCGCTCGGGATGGGAGGGTCAGACCTCTTCCTCCTCTGTCTCCAGGATTTTGAGCTCTCTTGCCTTTGCTGAGGACACTCCCAGCCTCTCTCCAGGCTTATGGAGCTTGGAATGATTTGAGTTGGGAGGGACCTTAAAGCTCATCTTGTTCCACGGGCAGGGACACCTTCCACTATCCCAGGTGGCTCCAAGCCCCATCCAACCTGGCCTTGGACACTGCCAGGGATGGGGCAGCCACAGCTGCTCTGGACAACCCTCACAGGGAAGGATTTCCGCCCAAAATCCCATCTGAACCTACTGGATCCCAGAGCAGGATCTTTGAGACCTTACTGCTCCTGCTGAACCAGGCAGAAAGGGGCAGCAGGATCAGGAATTAGGGAGAGGGAAAGCAAACGGTATAAGCCTTGTTTCCAAAAATCCATCGAGGGACGGACATGCGACTCCCTTCAGAAACCATCAGCACTTCCAGAGGCTGGGAACAACCATCATTCACACCCTCACTGCAGCACTGTCCACGTAACCCAGGCAATCTCTGGTGGGACAACCAGGCAAGATTCTGGTGTCCAACACTGCTGCAAAATTCAGGTTTAAGGTCTTGCTGTGGGAATGAAGGATGGGGTTTCAGGAAAATGAAGTCAAGCACAGCCAGGTCAAGGTCAGGGTTTTCCTGCTGTGGGTGCTCACACTCCAAACTCTGGTTCTCCATCACAACGTGGTCTTTGGCAGCACTCACACATCCATCACAGAATCACGGAATTGGTGGGGCTGGAAAAACCCTACACAATCATCGAGTGCATCGTTCCCCCAGCACTGCCATGCCCCCGCTAACCCACGTCTCCAAGTGCCACATCCACTTGTTTTTGGAACACTTTGCAGGACGGTGACTCCAGCACTGCCCTGGGCAGCCTGTGCCCGTGCCTGAGTGCCCTTTCCTCATCAAGGACCACACAGAATCCCCGAGGCTGGAAAAGGCCTCCCAGACCATCGAGTGCACCCTGTGCCCGATGCCCACCTTGTCCCCAGCCCAGAGCACTGAGTGCCACCTCCAGGCCTTCCTTGGACATCTCCAGGGATGGGCACTCCAAACCTCCCTGGGCAGCCCCTTCCATGAGGAAATTCCTCCTGGTCTCCACCCTGCCCCTCTCCTGGCCCAGCCCGAGGCCGTTCCCTCTCCTCCTGTCCCTGTTCCCTGGCAGCAGAGCCCGACCCCCCGGCTGCCCCCTCCTGTCAGGGACTTGTGCAGAGCCACAAGGTCCCCCCTGAGCCTCCTTTGCTCCAGCCTGAGCCCCTTTCCCAGCTCCCTCAGCTGCTCCTGGGGTTCCAGCCCCTTCCCAGCTCCCTTCCCTGCCCTGGACTCGCTCCAGCCCCTCCATGTCCTTCTTGTCCTGAGGGTCCCAGCACTGCCCCAGGACTGGAGGTACCCCAGCAGGGCCAGCACAGGGGACGGGCAGTGCCCTGGGCCTGTGCCCACACTGGGCTGGGACCGCCCAGGGGCCGTCAGCCTCTTGCCCACCTGAGCACTCCTGGCTCATGTCCAGCCGCTGGCACTGGCAGAGGAGCAGTTGGGGGAGTAACAATTTTATTTTTGCCACAAACAAAGTTATTCTTCAGCCCAGCTTCACCAACCATGACCTTCCTCTCTCCATTAAAACACACAAGTCACGAACAGCCTCCAGCCCTTTCACCTGAAGCAAAGATGAGCTGAAGGCTATTGACTTTCAAGCCATAAAAAGAGAAGGATATACTGGAAAAAACCCCGTTTTATTGCAGCCTGGGTGGCCAAGGTTTGATTTGAATCGATACCCAGAGCTTTCAGACGCACTGCTGACTTGGCAGCAGCGCTGATGCAATGTTTTTGTTAGCAAGCAGGACACCAGGATATCCAATACCATCTCCACACGGACATCATCAGGGATGAGCACCACAAACTGATCTCAGCTCCTGGGCTGTGACAGAGGAGCGTGTCAGACACACCCAAACAGTGCTTTTGTGATGCCCACTGGCTGTGTCTCACATCAAATCCATCTGGGTGCCACCTTCACACCCATCCCTGCCATTCCCGAGGTGGAGCCTTTGATGGAAGCTCCCGGCCAGGATTAACCACCCCAAGCAGTGCTCAGGAGCAGGGCTGGATCACACAGAGGGAGTTTAAAGGCAGATCTGTTTGCTAAACACACTCCAACCTGATGGAAGGTATTTTCCCTCTCTCAGGTGGAACAAAAGGAGTTTCCATCACAGACAGACACCTGGTCTGGCCACAGAGACACAACCTGAAACACATTCCAGACTTCCACATTCCAGCAGCTAACCCCATTGTGCAGGTAAAGGAACAAAAGCCACGAGGAGCTGGGGTCAAGCAAACCCTGACCAGCACTGGCATTCCGAGAGCAGAGGTTTCCAGTTCCCTGAGCTGTGCTGCTGCTCCTCCAGAGTTCAGATGGATGTGCAGACAGCTGGAAACAGAACCTGAAGGGAGCTGACAAGAAACACTTTTTACCAAAGCCTGGAGTGCCAGGCCAAGGGGGAACAGCTTCCCACAGAGAGGAGGTTTAGATGGGATATTGGGAAGGAATTGTTCCCTGGGAGGGGCCTGGCACAGGGTGCCCAGAGCAGCTGTGGCTGCCTCTGGATTCCTGGCAGTGCCCAAGGCCTGGGGCTTGGAGCACCCTGGGACAGTGGGAGGTGTCCCTGCCCATGGCAGGGGTGGCACTGGATGGGCTTTAAGGTCCCTCCAACCCAAACCATTCCACGATTCTTTGATGCCCTAATCAAAACCTAAAAAGGTGATGGGAAGGGTGGTATTCCTGAAAAGCAAACACAGCATTCAGCGCTTCCATGACCCCCATGGAGGTGCCGGAGTGCAAACTCCAAACAAGCTGGAATTCACGGCTGGGCTTTTTTAGCAGAAAACATGAATTAGGGAGGGCAGACACCCGCCAGCCTCTGGAGATTTCAGGCTGTGGAGGCCTCGCTGTGCTGTGCAATGGGGATGGAGAGAAGAACCTACGAGCCTAAAGGTCCATGGCCGAGATGTTGGTGTGGGCAAAGGGCAGTGCCAGAGTTTGGGAAAGAGGGAAATACTGGCTTCAAGATGGGACTGACTTTGAGGCATCACAGTTCCTTGCTCAGAATCCCAGGGGGGTGATGTGAGCTCCGTGACTTGCAGCCAGACAGCATTCCTTTGATTCCCTGTCAGTGGGGCTGGGAGCTGTTCTCCCTGAGCTCCAGCTCCTGCTGAACACATTGCACGGAGCCACGGAACGTCCTCAGCCGGGAGGGACCCACAAGGATCATCCAGTCCAGCCCCTGGCCCTGCACAGACACCCCAACAACCCCACCCTGGGCACCCCTGGCAGCGCTGCCCAAACGCTCCTGGAGCTCTGGCAGCCTCGGGGCCGTGCCCATTCCCTGGGGAGCCTGGGCAGTGCCCAGCACCCTCTGGGGGAAGAACCTTTCCTGATATCCAACCTAAACCCTCCCCTGACACAGCTCCAGCTGCTCCCTCAGTCCTGTCCGGGTCACAGAGCAGGGATTGCAGCTGCCCCTGCACGCTTCTCCCACAAACCAGCACCTTGGCGGGGGGAAATCCCAATGAGCTCCCAGCAAACAGCAGGAAGTGAGCAACAGAGGACTGCTTGGAATCTTTGAGGGGGTAAAGCAGATGGGAAGGGATGGCTACGAGGTGCAGAACAGCCCCGGGGTGGCGGCAGTGCAACCCTGTTATTACAGAACTGGAAGGACTGCTCTGCGAGCCCTCTGAGCCCAGGCTTGGAAGGAGGGAGAAGCTGGGACTAAATCCCCAGGGAATCTCGGCACAGAGAGGTGTGAGGGGATGGGAACAGCACCCACAAACCACCAGCAAACCCCCAACACAACTGAGCCGGGACAGAAAAATACAACCCAGGGATTCCATTTGAAACAGATTTCATGAGTTTGACCCACCCAGTGGGCTGGAGGAGAATTTGCTGCAGTTTCCACTCATTTGAGCAGAATAAATAAGAGCATTTGCTCTTATTTTGTACAGGATTTTCTTATTCCTCAGCTAATGGGAAAGCCTATGCATGGAGAAGCAGAAGCACTGGATATTGGGGATGAGGAAAGCAGGAGCTATCCTTCCATCCTTTGTGCCATGCCTCGAGCCTGGTTTGGGGAGGCTTAAATATTAAATACTAAGAAAGAGACCAAAAAAAAAAAAAAAAAGCAGTAAATCCTTATTATGTTAATTAGCAAATAAAAATTCAGGGAAATCGTGCTAATTTCAAATTCATCTCTACCATTTAATGACAAAATGAGCTCCCCAAGAAGTCCCTTTGTTACCATCCTGTCACCCCAATAATCACCTTTAACTGGCTCCGTTCTGAGCAGGAGAACCGGGCAAATCCTGGATCATCCCATCTTATGGAACCTTGGGATCTCAAAGCATCCAGGAATCCTGTTCAGAGCAGGCTAGAGCATCCCCTGTACCCCTCCCAAGCCACAACGAGTCAGCATCCACAGAAGGTCTGGGAGGCTTCAGGAATTCCCAGCAGCTGTTGGGACTGGGAAAGAAAACACCCGGCCCAAAACCAGCTCTGGGAAGAGCAGGACGGATCAAAGGCGGCTGCTCGGAGGAACTGAACTCAATAATTCCAGAATGGACGCAGTGATGCTGCTCCAGAGGGAGCTGCACTTGGTTCTCTCCTCTCTCCAGGTGTTCTGGGCAGGTGGCAAAAGGCTCCGACGTGCACCCAGCACCGGGGACAAGAAAAACCAGCAATTCCCAGGGCCAGCCCCTTCCCTGGAAGCTCAGCACGGGGGTAACGGCACCCAAAGGGTTCACGAGTCTCTTTTAAAGCACAAAGAAATCTCTTGGATCACTGCAGGTTCTCCAGAGTGACAAAAACCCAGCTGGAATGATTAATCCGTGTCCCAGATTCCCTGATGTGAGAAGTTTGGGGATGGACAGTTCTTCCCACACCTCACACAGAGATTCTGACATTTCTGAGCTGCTCTTTACCCAGAAAACCCCAAATCATTCCTCAGACCAGAGATGATCTTCTGCCCACTGCAACCTAATGAGAGTCAAAATTACGGAATGGTTTGGGTTGGAAAGGACCTCAAAGCTCATCCTGTTCCCTGCCACGGACAGGGACACATCCAGGTTGCTCCAAGCCCCGTCCAACCCGGCCTGAACGAGAAGCTCCACATCAATAAAAGCAGCTCTGCCAACTTACCTTAAGCCTCCAAAACCCCAAATTATGACAAAACTTGCACAAGCACAAGACAAAATGAGCCAGGGAAGTGCTTCCAAAGGAGTCTGGAACCCAGGGAGAGATGCAGTGTGCTGGAACTGCCAATTGCTGGTGCCTGAACTGCATCCATGGGGGGAAAACGAGGATTCTCAGTCACAGATGTTGCAGTGGGAGTTCAGCAAGCAAAGATAAATATTTAAAGATTGCCATAGAAATGGGGGAGAGAACACAGTCCACAGCAGCTCCTGAAACAGCAAATTACTGAAGGGAAGAGCCCTGATTCCTGCAGGTTGCTCGACACGAGCCACGATTTTCACGTGGACGTGTCACCCCCGCTCTGCTTTGATCCGGCGACGCGAGCGAGTTCAAAAGGAATTCTGACCTGGATTTCCCAACTCCATCACCAGCTGCGCTGGCTGCTCCGGGCAGCACAGCCCTGATGCTGCTGGAGACAGCCCGGAGAGACGCCGGCAGCGCCACTCAGGGCGGAGAGCGCGCTCTGGAAGGAGTCCCGACGCGGAGAAACCCCCCTGGAGCACACCAGCGCTTCCCTGAGTCCTCCTTCCAGCTTTTATCAGGATTTGGGCCAAACCTGAGCCTGGCTCTGGCTCCAACACCTCTCCTAAGCCCTCGCAGCCATCTCCAGGTGATGCTGCCTTTCCAAAGTCAAAGCCCGAAGCTTACCCACCTCCAGCCTTAGGAGAATCCATCAGGGCAAAGCCTGAATGGATGTTTTCCAACAAAGCCTGCCCTGACGGAATACACAGGGAAAAATCACTTCCCTCGGAGGCGCAGCTCTGTTTACACAGAGAGTGGGAAGCCTTTTCCAGCAGCCCTCGCTCACATCCTGTGGAAGTGGCTGGGATGGAAGCGGGCTGTGCCCAAACCCAACGCCTCTTGGAAGCCCTGGAAACAGAACTTCACGGAGCAGCCGAGTGCTGGGAATGCACAACCAGACCGTCCCCGTCCTCCCACTCCAAACCTGCCGCTGCTGTCGCTCCTGGCAAACGTGAAGATTGCTGTACACATTAAATTCCCTGGCATTAAGGACGGGATAAGGAGCACATCCCGGCTCTCCTTGGGAGCAAACACCTCTCCAGAAGGTGCCCGATGCAGTGGCTGAAATCCCCAAATCACAGGTCACACACGTTCAGCAGTGGGAATAAACCAACCCCACCTTCATTCCAAGCCCAGGCAGGGCAGGAACACGTGTCCTGCAGGTGAGATTCCTTCAGGGGCTCGAACACAGGGAAAACCGGAGTCCCGGGGAATAAAGGCTGAAGTAAACTCAAATTAAAATTGAAAATCGCACACGCTGCCTGTGAAAATCCACGAGAGAAAATTATAAAACCGTCCAAAGCCTTTCCGAATCCGAGAGCTTCACCTGCCACCCCGGAAAAGAAACGCCGCCTGGGTGGAGTCACCTGTCAGGGAAAACTCCAGGGGACACAGCAGGAAAAACACGCACAAACATCCCTGCTATGCCAAAACGACCGCGGGATGTGGCTCTGCCGCCACCTGAGCACGGAGACACAGCAGCCCTGGAGAACAGGATTGAATCCAACACGATGGAACAACACCGTGGGCAAGGCTGGCACCATCCTGCCTTGGAAGGAAGTGTCCAGGTTGGATGGGGCTTGGAGAGACCTGGACTAGTGGAAGGGATGGTCTGTAAAGCCCCTTTCCAACCCAAACCCTTCTGGATTCCATGAAATAGCTGCAGTTCTGCTCTCTTCTCTCCCAGCTGTGACACCAAGGAAAGACCAAGCCCAGGGGGACACAACCCAAGGGAACAATCCCTGTTTTCAGCCTTCCTCTGGCATCAGCATAAGGAAGAGGAAGGAGGGATGGTGGTGGGAACACACAGGGCTGTGGGAATGGGGAAACCTCCCACTCTGGCACTTGATCTCCAGAAGGGCCAAGCCCCGGCTGCGGTCCCTGTGTCGCGATATAAAGCACTTTGTCAGGACACGGCAGCCCTCGAGCCAGGGCTCCTGAAGGACAGGTGGGAAACGGCCCCTTCCCACCCAGGGTGCGGATCTGGGTCAGCAGCACCTCCACGGGAGCTCGCTGTAATTCCCGTCCCTTTTAGCCAAGGGGAAGCGCTCCAGCTGCTGACCCGAGCCGGCTCCCAGGGATGACTAAAGCCACTCGAACACAAACGGCATTCCCGGCGGTGCCGGGGTTATCTCCCATCCCCGTTCCGCAGACAAGCATCCCGGCTCCCCTTTTGTTCCCGCTTCGAGCATTCCTCAGAGTTCGGGTCATTAACAGCGAGACACCCCGGCTCTGCTCCCGCTCCTCCTGAGAAATGCCCTGCCCCACGGGAAAACCCGACTGGAAAACGCGGCTGGAAAAGCCAAGAGGTTTGGGCAGATGAGATAATGCTCCTGCCGAGCCCCTGCAGCGGCTGCTCAGCCCAGCCCTGCCGCGACAAGAACGCGAGCCCAAATAAAGCCATTCCCAAAGCTCCGAGCGGAGATCGGCAGCGGGGACAATGGGAAGCAACACCCCAAAGCCCCGGGCACCGAGCCGGGCACCTCGGCTGCTCCAACACCGCAATTCCAGGACCGAAATCAATGGATGGACACACACCCGGCAGGCGGATCGAGGGGAGATGCGGATTCACACGGAGTTACGTGGAGAACAAGCGGAGACTGAGCCTCACCTTTGTTTTCACACGTACCCAGTGCGAGCTGAGGTTTTGGGGGCACCCCCAGCGCCCCCCAGCCATGTCCCCCTCCCCCCAAAACCCCGTATTTTCCCCCCAAAAGGCCATGTGTGCACACCCTCCAAAGCTGTTTCCTCCCGAAAAGCCATGTTCTCCCCCTAAAAGCCGCATTTCCCCCCCAAAAAAGCCGTTTCCCCCCACCGGCGGCACTGCCAGCCTGTGCCATGGCACTGCCCGACGCCAGCACTGAATTTTGGGGAAACAGGGCTTTTAGGGGGGAAATGGGGCTTTTTTTGGGGGGGTGAGGGAGGGGATATATGTCTTTTTGGGGGGAAGGATGGAGTTTGAGGGGCAAACACGGCTTTTAGAGGGGAAACATGGCTATTTTGGGGAAAACATGGCTTTTAGGGGGGAAAACAGAGATCTTAGGAAAAAAATGTGGCTTTCGGGGGGAAACACGAGGTTTGTTGGGGAAACATGGCTTTTAAGGGCAGCATATGGTTTTTTTTGGGGAAACGCGAGGTTTTTGGAGAAATGCCTTTTTTGGGGGGGAAACATGGATTTTAGGGGAGAAAACATGGCATTTTGGGAAAGAAACATTGGTTTCAGGAGGGGGAGCTCGGCTTTTTGGGAAGGAAACAAGGCTTTCAGAGGGAAAACACGGCTTTCGGGGGGGCAGGCTTTGCTTTCTCCCAGCCCTGAGGGAGCCCCCGGGGCCGCCTTCCCCTTGCACCCCGGAGCTGGGAAGGGGCTTCCCCCCTCCGAGAAGGGGCTACATCCCCCGTGGGCTCTGCCCTCCGCAGCGACCCCCCCAAAACGCTGTGAGGGGCTGGGACAGGGGCTCCCCCCACCCTCCACCCTCAAATGTGGCCCCCTCCACACCAGGCCTGTCCCGCCCCGAGGGGCCCGTCCCGCCGACCCGCTCCCCGGGGAAGGGCCCCACCCAGGGAAGGCGCACCGCGGGGCCGCTCTCACCTGCCGCCGGGCCGGGCCGGGCCGGGCCGGGCCGAGCCGGGCCGGGCCCTCAGGGCTGCGGGCGGCGGGGCCGCCGCGTCGCCCCGGTGACGGCTCCGACCGGCGCCGCCATCTTCCCTCCCCGCCCTCCCGCCGCCACCCCGACCGCGCCGGCCGCGCACTGCGCAGGCGCGGGACCGCCCCCCGGCGTCACGTGATGATGGGGCGGGAATGTGGGGGGTGACGTGATGGTGGAGCCATGATGGGAAGGTCAAGACTCCGCTGCGGGGCGCAGCGCGGGGCCCGCCATGTTTGGATGGTCCCGCCGCCATGTTGAGACGGTGCTGCCACCATGTTGGGAGAGGCGGGCGGGCGAGGCCGCCATGTTGGGGAGGTCGGCGCTGAGGCGGAGGTGCCAGGGCGGATCCCGTTCCCGGTCCCGCTCCTTTCGCGCACCGTCCCGGTTTCCCATCCTCATCCACAGCCCCGGGAGTCGCATCTGGGGCACGGTGACCCTCCCTGCCCGCAGGGGTGCCCCTCAGCGCCTGCTGCAGCCCCGCCATGTCCCTGCGTATCCCTCACAGACCTGGAGCCTCTGAGGGCTCGGCAGGCAGGCGGGGTGTGACCTGTCCGTGGAGGGCTGGGGTGCCCCTCTTTCCATGGAGGTGAGGAAAGAAGAGAGCGGAGCCCATTCCATGGGGGAACATCCGTGTGGGAGGCTGTGCTTTGTCACCAGGTCCCGCTGGGTAGTTGTGTGGGGACATTATTCTCCAGGGAAAAGGGAATCACTGCCACGCTCTCTGTCTCCCACAGACCCGCATCCCACATGGAGGAGCCCGCACGGCATCCCGGGCACACACCGTGCCCGAGGGGATGCTCCAGGAGCCTCGCGGAGAGCTGGGATCGCCGGGGAGGAGCCATGGGATGTGTCCCAGATGCCTTGTGGAGGGCTGGGATAACGTGGGGGGAGCCGTGGAGTTTGTCCTCCACCAGGTGAGTACCCAGCCAGCCGTCAGTGCCACATTCCCAAAGGATCCCAAAGGTTTTGTGAGATGCGCGGCGTCAAACAGGGCTGGGAAGGGGATTTTTTTTACAGCAGGGAAACGTCCAAGGGAACGCCGCTGTGTGGGATCGAGCCAAGCATGCCAGGCACTGGCTGCCGGAAAACTCGGTTCCTGCTGCCCTCTGGAAAATCCTAGAGGATGGGTAGGAGCAGCCTCGGGCTGCTGCAACTTTTCCTCCGGGGCCAGCATTCCCAAGGAGAGGAAACGCCGCATCCCACCCCTCTGAGCTGCCAGAAGAGTTGAAATCCAAGGATTTAACGCCCCCAAACCCCCTCCAACAGTTCCACCTTGGATAAACAGCCCCCCAAAATCCACCTGTGGGGGTGTTCGGAGGTTCTCTGCCCAAATGTTGGGCTTGGCAGAGGAGAGGGAGGCACAGGGTGGGTGCTCAGGGCAAACCACAGGGATCAGGATTTATTGTAGCTGGAGGTTTATTGTGACGTTTTTAGGAATCCAGTCGCCATCTGCCGGCAAACTCTGGCTGTTGGGTGGGAATTTGGGGGGAAATTTAAGATGTAAGGGGGACTTTCTGCGACTCCCTGTGCGAAAACTGGGGGGTTTTTAGGGTGCTGAACGGGCAGTTAATTTTGGACTGAGGAAAAGGAAATGCAAATCCCACCCCAAAAGACTTCGTGTGGCTCGGAGCGCAAAGGAAAACGTTTGTGTAGTGAGTATCTCAGGTATAAATAAGAGAAGTTTAAGAAATTACGGGGTTTTGGGGATTTTTTTTCTGTTTTAAAAGCTGGAGCTGATCCTCGTGCTCCAAAAGAGCAGCTTTGGACTTAAATGAAGAGGCACAAATTGGAGGATGGAAGGACACACAAACACCTGGATGCCTGCAGAAGGGACAAGAGGTTGGATTGGTGGCTGAAATGGCCTAAATTTGGGGGCTGATTTGTCCAATAACCCAAAATTAAGGGAAAACATCTCAAACTTAAAGGAAAATGCCTCAAAATTAAGAGAAAACACCCTAAAACTAAGAGAACCCACCCAAAAATTAAGGGGAAACAAAACTGTTGAAAAACAAACACAAAAAAGGACCCCAAATTTAAGGGAAAAACACCCCAAAATCAAGAAAAAACATCCCAAAATTAAGGGAAAAAACCACCCAAAATTAAGGGAAAACTCCTCAAAATTCTTGTAAAACATACCAAAATTAAGGGAAAATACCTCAAAGGGGAAAAAACGCCCAAACTAAGGGAAAACACCTCAACGTTTAAGGAAAACACAAAAATTACGGGAAAACGCCTCAGCATTCCAACGCCTGCCCCGAGCCCGGTCCTCCGGGCCGCCAGGGGGCGCTGTGGCGCAGCGCTCCCGCCGCGGCTTCCCGCCCTTTCTGCGCGGTGCGCGTGCGTTGCCGGGCGCGGGCTGGCGGGCGGCGCGCGCATGCGCGGGACGCGGGCCCGGCGGCGGACGGGAATTAAAATGGAAGATGAGGAGGTCGCGGAGAGCTGGGAGGAGGCGGCCGACAGCGGGGTGAGGCCGGCGGCACGGGGCGGCGCGGCGGGCCCGGGACGGCAGGGGGATGCGGGCGGGCGGCGCGGCAGTGCCTGAGGAGGCGGCGGGGCGCGTCCGGCAGCGCGGCGGCTCCGCGGCGCTGCTAGGCCTCTTAAAGGGACCGCGGCCCCGCTCGGCGAGGGGGGGCTGCGGACCGCCCCCAGCCCCGCTCCTCGCCGGTTCTTCAGTCCCCTTTCAGGTCCCTCCTTGGAGCAGCTCCCTGCCCGTCCTCCTTCTCCCCGTGTACTCCTCGGTGTCCGAACCCCCCATCGGCGCGGCGGGGGCTGGGGCGGCAGCTCGGTGGGGTCGCAGCTCAGCCCCGCACAAAGCTCCGGCGCCGGGGAAGATGAGGGGGGAGGGCGGCGAGCAGAGCCAAAATGTGCGTGCCCAGCATGGCAGTGACCCTGGCAGGGCTCTGGGGACAGCGCGGGGGCTGCGGGTGCGCACCCAAAGGCCTTTTTCCCCCTTGATCGCAACGTGCTCCTTCACTCGGGCAGAACGGGGGGAGTCCCAGCGTGGCCCGGTGGGGCTGAAGTTCCCCCCCGCTTTGAGAGCGGCTCAGGAGCTGGAGTTGGCATCGTGTCTGTCACGCTGAGAGACCCCGAGGATTTGTGTGTGCTGTGCTTGCAAATAAAGTGACTGTTTTAGCAGGAGCGTGGGCGGGTGCTCTGCGGGGTGTTCACAGGGAGAGGAAACTCCGCCAGGCAAACTCTGCTTTTAATGAGTTCCTCGGGGTCGTTGAGGATCGGAGGGCAGAAGGGCCTCGGTGAGGAGCCTGAACGGGGCTGTGGGCAGGGGATTGGGTTACGCCTGGCCAGAGCCAGGGGAGCAAAATAGAGCCTGTAACTCAACGCCCGAGAGGGGCCAGTGCCAGGCTGGCAGCGGAGCCACTCGCCCGCCCCTCCTGCCAAAGCCGGGGGGCTGCGCCCAGCAGGAGCCTCGTGCCCGGCGTCGGAGTTCATTCCAGCGCTCCGAAACCGCTCCATGAAGGGACACGGCTGGAGTCGTGGGAGCCGATGACTGTGGCCTTGAGTAATGGTTTAAAATGGTCCAGCTGCTCCAGTCCTGCCACGGAGCGTCTTCCCAGTTTGTCCTTCCTGCTGGTACCTCACAGGTGCTTTTCCTTAGAAGGAAAAATCCCCGTCACTTGTCCTTTCTCAAACTCTTCTCCAGTCCAGGCTGCTGGGAATTCATGCTCATAACCTCAATGGTGCTTGTGCTGCTGAGCAGGGACATTCCCCGGGGAATCACACAATCCTTAAGGTGGGAAAAGCCCTTCAAGACCATCGAGTCCACCCTGTGCCTGATCCCCACCTTGTCACCACCCCGGGACACTCAGTGCCATGTCCAGGCCTTCCTCGGACACCTCCGGAGATGGGCACTCCAGACCTCCCTGGGCAGCCCCTGCCAAGGCCTGACCACCCTTTCCATGACAAAATTCCTCCTGATGTCCAACCCTGGCCCAGCCTGAGGCCGTTCCCTCTCCTCCTGTCCCTGTTCCCTGGCAGCAGAGCCCGACCCCCCCGGCTGCCCCCTCCTGTCAGGGACTTGTGCAGAGCCACAAGGTCCCCCCTGAGCCTCCTTTGCTCCAGCCTGAGCCCCTTTCCCAGCTCCCTCAGCCGTTCCCTGTGGGCATTGCAGGAGGAGCAGCTGCTGTGGCAGTTGTTGGGGCTCTGGATGCCTGTGGAAGCAGTTGGAGGGACATGGGAAGGGAGCTGCCTGTTCAGGGTGGGAGAGGGGGCAGGAGCTGCCCTCTGGCATCCCCGGGGGTCAGGAAGGGGATTTGACTCCGTGCATGGCAGGAAGGAGCCCTTGAGCTGCTGGTGGTGCCCGTGGGAAGCGGAAAGCTGAGCAGGATGGAGCAGAGGAGAGCCCAGCCTCCCCTTGTCCCGTGGTTCCTGTGGTCCTGCCGGATGCTGGTGCAGCTGGGGACGTTCAGGTGTCCCTGCTGCTGCAGAGGTCACAGCTACAGCAGGCAGCAGGTGGGGACAGAGGAATGAGGGCCAGAATAGGCTCTGCTGTAGCACCAGCAGTGACTGCAGAGCCTCCCGAGGGGCAGCTCTGAGCTCTGCTCTCTGTGACCAGGACAGGACCCAGGGAACGGCTGGAGCTGTGCCAGAGGAGTTTAGGTTGGATATCGGGAAAGGCTCTTCCCCCAGAGGGTGCTGGGCACTGCCCAGGCTCCCCAGGGAATGGGCACGGCCCCGAGGCTGCCAGAGCTCCAGGAGTGTTTGGGCAGCGCTGCCAGGGGTGCCCAGGGTGGGGTTGTTGGGGTGTCTGTGCAGGGCCAGGGGCTGGACTCTGATCCTTTTGGGTCCCTTCCAGCTGAGGACATTCCATGATTCTGTGATTTTCTTCCATCCAAGGCAGCACAAGATGGATCCCAACATAAAGGCACAAGGCTTGGCAGTCATGGTTGGTGCTCAGGAGGAGGCTGCAACAAAGCAGAGACATCAAGGAGCAGCTTCAAACACATCCTGTTCTGACAGTGCCAGGACAAGGGGGAATGGCTCCCAGTGCCAGAGGGCAGGGATGGATGGGATATTGGGAAGAAATTCCTCCCTGTGAGGGTGGGCAGGCCCTGGCACAGGGTGCCCAGAGCAGCTGTGGCTGCCCCTGGATCTCTGGTGGTGTCCAAGGCCTGGATGGGCTTTAAGGTCCCTTCCAGCCCAAACCATTCTGTGATTCTGATATTGCACACAGCTGAGAACCTGAGTTATTTAATTTTTTAGACCCTTCAGCACATGAAGGAACAGTAGAGATCCATGGTGGGTTTTTGGGATATGTTACCTGTGTCCCAGCATGTAATCTTTTAACATTCCATCCGCAGGGGGTTCCTTGTAATCAGATTGAGTGCTGGGGTTTTTTTGTTTCTAGTTTTTGGTGAGGCTGAGAATTCTGCTCGAGGCCTTAAAAGAAAGGGGTTGTCAGCAAGAGGCAGCTCTGGGCTGAGCAGAGATCCCGTGGCCTCCTAATTAAAATTCACTTCATTTCTGTCTTGCAGCTCTCCCAAACCAGGCAGCAGGAAAATCTCATTAGGTTGAAGAAAACCCCCAAAAACCTGACACAGCCCTTCTGCTTTGGTTTGGTCACTCAAGCAGCTGTAAAACAAATCCTCAAGCAGTTGTTTAGGTTTTTAATATGGCTTCTGTTTGTCTTTTGGTCTTGTGCCATCAGAATTGCCCCAAAAACGGAGCAGCTCCTTGGGAATGTGCCACCCCTGAGTGACTGTGCCAGGCAGGTGCCCTCTGCTGCGGCAGTGTCACCTGTCCCAGGAATCCTGGGGGCACAGGGTGCAGCAGAAATCCGTGGGGCCTCTGGGTCCCTGTCACCTCCCTGGTGTCTAATTAGAGCCCTGAAATGTCCATGAAATTGGGAGGTTTTGCTTGTCTGGGACTTACAGGTAGAAAACCAGGGCGTGAGTAACGAGTGAGTTGTCCGAGTTAGGAGTAAGGATGGAGAGGGCTTCAAAGGCCGGTCGGGGTCAGAAAGCACTAATGGGGCTTAATTCCTGGTTTGTTTTTCTGTTGTGTTGTGTGGCCTGGCTGGAAAACACGAATGAGAGGTCAGTTGGTGACACTCAGGCCTGTTTACCTGAGTGAACCGATAATTAAATGTTAGGTGGGAAGCTGGGCTCCCAAACTGGAGTGTATCCATGGTCATGGGTGATCCTCAGCCTGGAGCTGGTGCTTTACAGATGGATTCACTGGTTGTTCCTTTGCCAACTACAGATTGAGTGTATCAGAGTCTTAATAATTGATTTCAGGTCAGAATCTCCTTCTGCTTCATCCCAAGGGGTTGGACAGCTCTGATCCCTGCTCTGTATGCCCAAGGACAGGACCCAGGGAACGGCTGGAGCTGTGCCAGAGGAGTTTAGGTTGGATATCGGGAAAGGCTCTTCCCCCAGAGGCTGCTGGGCACTGCCCAGGCTCCCCAGGGAATGGGCACGGCCCCGAGGCTGCCAGAGCTCCAGGAGCGTTTGGGCAGCGCTGCCAGGGGTGCCCAGGGTGGGGTTGTTGGGGTGTCTGTGCAGGGCCAGGGGCTGGACTGGATGATCCTTGTGTTCCAGCTCAGGATATTCCACGGTTCTCTGCAGGTCAAACATTACTCTGGCAATCCAAAACAGGTTAAAAAAATCATGGAATTGATCTCTTTGTTTGTCTTTTTCCCCCTGGAGTTTGCAGATTGAGCTCCCAGCTGCTGCTTCCAGCCTCCCCAGTGGCACCCACCGATGCCAGCCATGCCTCGCCAGTCCCCCCAGGAAGGGAAAACCTGCCCCATTTCCCAGCTGTCCAGGAGGATGGGAGCAGCCAAAGGCCTGGGAATGAACTTTGCCCTGGCCTGGGGGCCGGGGATTGTCCCCTGCTTGTGTCGCAGCGCTGGGGGAGGACAGGTCACCTGAGGTGGCAGAAGGCCTCCTGTCTGTCACCTGAATGAGTCTGTGAGGGTGGGGTGGGTGTCACCTGCCAGCAAAGGCTCCAGCTCGCTGGATCTGAAGGTTTCAGCTCCTGTCACTTGGAGCTGCTGAGTGGGATTGAAGTCCAGCAGAGTCAGAAGGGAAGTGTTTTGGACACTGTGACCTCCCTCTGCTCATGACTGCTGTGGTCAGAGGCCACAGTAACGAGGTTTGGGTGTACAGGAGCTGTAGCCATGAGGAAAACCGGGTTTTGGTGTCAGGGCTGTGAGGGTCGTGGAATCCCAGGATGGTTTGGGTTGGA
This sequence comes from Corvus moneduloides, assembly GCF_009650955.1. NCBI lineage: Eukaryota > Metazoa > Chordata > Aves > Passeriformes > Corvidae > Corvus > Corvus moneduloides. The sequence goes on from NC_045497.1 coordinate 7,881,361, forward strand.
GGGACCTTAAAGCCCATCCAGTGCCACCCCTGCCATGGGCAGGGACACCTTCCACTGTCCCAGGGTGCTCCAGGCCCCAATGTCCAGCCTGGCCTTGGGCACTGCCAGGGATCCAGGGGCAGCCACAGCTTCTCTGGGCACCCTGTGCCAGGGCCTGCTCACCCTCTCAGGGAACAATTCCTTCCCAATATCCCACCTAACCCTGCCCTCTGGCAGTGGGAGCCATTCCCCCTTGTCCTGTCACTCCAGACCCTTGTCCAGAGTCCCTCTGCAGCTCTCCTGGAGCCCCTTTAGGCCCTGCAAGGGGCTCTGAGGTCTCCCTGGAGCCTTCTCTCCAGGCTGAACACCCCCAGCTCTCCCAGCCTCTCCTCCCAGCAGAGCTGCTCCATCCCTCTGCTCATCCTGGAGCCTCCTCTGGACTCTCTCCAGCAGCTCCAGGCCCTTCCTGTGCTGGGATAGGGCTGGGGCAGCTCTGCAGGTGGGGTCCCACCTGAGCAAGGCAGAGGGGCAGAATCCCCCCTCTCCTGCTGCCATTGTGCTGGGATGAGCCCAGGATGGGTTTAGATTTCCCGCACCAAAAAGATTTTGGGCAAGCTTTCACCGAGTGTTTGTTTGCTTTAGGTGCTGTCCAAAAAAATCTTGAAACTGGGAAATGTGGGTTTCTGTTTCTGCTGCTTGGTGTTGCTTGGGCAGAGGGAGGTTTCTTGGTAAGAAATGGGAAGTTTGGAGGTTGGGAATGAACAATGGGAAGTGAGGGTTGGTTTGGGATATTGCAGCAAGGGAGAAGGAGCTGCTGCCCTCCCAAGTGCTTCCCCCACCCATAACATGTCCATGCTGGGAATACCGTGTGGCACTGCCAGGCTTGTTCCCAAAAATACCCCTGTGTCCTGGTTCTCAGTCTCCTGGTGCCGGGGAGCAGGATCTACCCACGGAGACCTAAACACCTGGGGCTTTCTGGGACAGGCCACTGCCAGGCCTTAGCGTGGCAGAGTGACTGGGAGAGCTATTTAATGGGGCAGGCTGGTTCCCAGTAGCCTCAGGAACTGGAATGTCGCAGTAATTAATTGATTAATTTCTCTTTGGAGGAGGGAAATAGGTGGATGATGAGGAGATCAGGGATCTGATGGTGATCATCTTTCCTGATGGTGTTTTGGGGAAGCAGTTCCAGCTTCAGGTCCCCATCAACAGCTCTGGTGACCTCAGATCTTAAAACTTGTTTTTATTTCCTAAAGAAAAGAACATGAACCAGGCTTTGGAGTTTGTCTTCTGGAATTGCCAGAGTATCCAGTGGTGCTTTAATGAGCAGACAAGGCCGTGGTTTTGGGAGGGTCCAGCTCCAGCCTAAATTCCCTTGTTCTGGGATTTGACATTCCATGTTATTGGAGTGAGAAGGGGTAGAAGGTTGTGCTGGGAGTAAATACAGCAGAGAACCTGGTTAATGGTTTTCCAGAGCTTTGGAATGTTACCAGGGATCCAGGAGAGCACCGGGACCGCCCTGTGCTCCAGTAGGGATCTCCCCTGGATTTCTGCAGAGGAATTTTGGAGGAAGAGGGGGAAATACCCACCCAGTGTAAGTGATTTATACAAAGTCTCTGCCTTCCTCACACCTTCAGTCAAGGTCACTCACTAAACTTGGGATAAACACCAGCCAGGGGTTATCTTGTTATTCCTTCCCTGGATCAGCCGAGCTCGGAGCTGCCGGTATTTGTTGTGTTTGGAGAGTCCTTGCTGGCAGGGATGGGGGGGATAATGCTTTGTTTGTGTCCAGTGCACTGCAGTTATTCCCAAAAGGTTCTTTGGACAGCGGCATGGGCTGACTCGGGCCCCCCTGTGCTTTGCAATATTCTGGAGAGCTGGTTTTGCTTGGGAATGTGCCTCCATCCCATGGGGAACCATGATCCATAGGAATCATGGAGCTGACCTCCACAGGGCTGTCCCTTCCTGAAGGCACATTCGATCTCCAGCTCACCAGGAACATCACCAAGGTATCAGCTTTATGGCTGGGATGGCTCTTTAGGATGCCAGGCCATGGGAATGTGGGATCTGAGCGGCAGCTTCGTGTCCTGGGGTCCGTGTCTGCATTCCAAGGGGGGTTGTGGATCCTCTGCTGTTCTCCTCAGGGGTGGGGTAGGAAGGATGGCTGTGATGGGGCAGGAGCTCAGTTTCCGTGACGTCCTTGTCCACAAATGCAGCCTAAATGTCAGAGAACAGAGTCTCCTTCAGGCTGTTTGTTTGGGTCCTGTTTGGCATCCACAAATAATAGCCCTAAAAATAGGTGGGTGAGATTCCTTACTAATCTGTGGGGGAGGGGGTTTTGCACAGGGATGTGAACCAGGCTTGGTTTTCGGCTAAGCTTGTCAGGGAAGTGGGGGCTTGGGAGGGCCCCTCAGGTGATGGAGACCTGGGGTTTGTCCAGAGTGACCTGTCCAGGTCCTCGGATGCCAAATCCAGCTGCCTCTCCAGACAGCTCATGCCTTTGGTGCTTGTAGTGCCTTTGGCACTCACCCTCCGAGTCAGCTCCTAATTTTATCTCGTTACCCACACGGTGACAACGTGACACAGCAGTGCAGCGGGAATGACATCAGCAGACGGATGGATCCGTGCGGAGCAGCGGCAGGGATTTGATTTTAATTAAAAGTGAGCAGTGCCAAGGTGATTCTGCTTTTAAATTGGTGCAGTGATCCCTGTCACGAGCTTCGAGGCTTCTCACGGCTGGGGCTGTCTCTGCACGTGGTGTTCAAGTGCTCCATTCCTACAATTCCAAACATCCTAGTAATGAATGCTGAGCTTCCTGGAAAATGTGGAGTCAGTTCCTGTGTTTAAAAGAAAACAATTTCTGTCGCACCAAGAGGTGTGTGAGGTTGGGGAGCTGCTTTTGACTGTATTTAAACATGAAGGGAGATTTTTTCCTACCCAAAAGTTCAGTGGATATCTGGAGGCAGCTGGAATCCCTTCAGCAGCGCCATGAATTCCATGGATTCTGCAGGACTACCAGTTGTTTGGCTGTGGTGGGAGGGATCTGCCTGTGTTTGGTGTGAATGGCTGGTTTATGTTATTCTGCCAAGATTTCTAGGTGTGGAGGAAGCCTCGTGTTCTGGAGAGAACCCCGTGGATCCATCAGCTGCTGGGGCTGGAACTTGGGGAATATTTTAGCTGCTCCTTGCTGTGCTCCTTGTGCCAGCCTGGTGTGGGCACAGGCCAGGGCAGTGCCTGTCCTCTGGGCTGGGGCACCTCCAGTCCTGGGACCCTTGTGGCAAGAAGGGACGTGGAGGGGCTGGAGCATGTCCAGGGCAGGGAAGGGAGCTGGGAAGGGGCTGGAGCCCCAGGAGCGGCTGAGGGAGCTGGGAAGGGGCTCAGCCTGGGGAAAAGGAGGCTCAGGGGGGACCTTGTGGCTCTGCACAAGTCCCTGACAGGAGGGGGCAGCCGGGGGGGGTCGGGCTCTGCTGCCAGGGAACAGGGACAGGAGGAGAGGGAACGGCCTCAGGCTGGGCCAGGGGAGGTTCAGGGTGGAGGCCAGGAAAGGGTGGTCAGGCCTTGGCAGGGACTGCCCAGGGAGGTCTGGAGTGCCCATCCCTGGAGGTGTCCGAGGAAGGGCTGGAGGTGGCACTCAGGGCTCTGGGCTGGGAACAAGGTGGGGATCGGGCACAGGGTGCACTCTGTGATCCAAGGCCTTTTCCCACCTAAATGATCCTGTGTGATCCTTGGTGAGGAGCTCCCCAAGCGCAGAGCAGCTGCTGAGTGTGTTGGCAGTGGTTTATGATCCAGGACGGTGCGCTTTCTCTGTGACCACTGGCAGCTCTGGGGGATTGGAGACAAAGACACCAAGACTTTTGCCGGAAGTGACCTGCTCAGAGTGGGAAAGAGTGAAACAGACTGTGAAGGAGTCACGGTGGCTTTGAAGGGTTCCTTGGAATAAGTTTTTGTATTGAGCAGAGTAAAGTTTCATTTTTGGTCTGGTAGAGGAGGCTGCAGGTTGTGGTTGGAGTGTCCGGCGTGTGCGGGGCTGTCCAGCAGCGCTCGGGCCGCTGACAGTGACGTGAGTCACCTGTGCTCAGGTGGGGGTGACGCTCTGCAATTGCAGCATCTCGCAGCCCCGCGTTCGGAGCGTGGCTTCAGCCCTGGGCTCGCCTCCAGAGGCACCAGCAGTGTAGGAACATGACTTTGCCAAAGCCACCTCTCCTCTGCCAGGAAGGAGGGAGCAGAACAGAGCCTTCCTCTGGGCTGCCGTGTGGCTTGTGGCACTGCCATGCCCATGGTCCCACCTGAGGGCCCAGCACCCGTGTTCGGCTCTGGAGTCGCTGCTTGGACTGAAATGAGTTGAGAAGCTCCTGAGTGCATTTCCCCCCCTTCCACCCCGTTTTCCTGTTGTTTCTCTCCCCCATGCACTGAAATATTTAATAAGGGATATTCCAGGAGGCCCTGGGAGCCGGGGTGAACTCTCGGAAGCTGAAAAAGTGGTTTCAGGACCAGGATGTCACCTCGGCTGGCTCAGTGAGGAGCCAACCGCTTCCCCTCAGTTCGACTTCCAGTGTTTGCCACCAGCTGCTCCACAGCATCTCCATCCTCGCCAGGATATCCGCTTCCCTGCTGCCTGTTTCCTTTTCCTCCCTCCTGAGCAGCAGTGGGATGGGATTTTCTTCCCTCCCAGTCCTCTTGAAGAGGAAGGAAACTGCAGGTGTTTGTCCTCCACAGGAGGCTCTGTCTGAGAGCTGCCTTGTGAAGCTCTGCTTGGTTTTGTTACCTCCCAGGACAGAGTTGGGTAGGAAACTCAACTTCCCACCCGCCTTTTATCTTCCTGAAATGATTTATTCCTTTCTAGGTGGAGGCTGCCATGGCCTGTATGACCAACAGCAAACACTGGTTTGGCATCTTGTAGTGACTTGTGCTCCTTCCCAGCTCTCTGGGGCAGCAGGGAATCTCTGTCCAAACCCGTTCCTTTCCCGAGCTGTGCCCGCTGCGGTTCCTGCTGGCAGCGTGGGGAAGCAACCAGGCCTCAAAGCAGAGCAGTTGCCTCCTGCCAGAAGTCTGGAATTTCCTTCAGTAGTGCCAGTTATCAGCTGGCTAAACTAGGACACTCTCAGGTAGTGTTTTCCCCCCTTCCTTGATGATTAAATCAAACACAAGAAGCTGCTTTGGAGCCTCTTTTAACAGAGCTCTCGTGAGGATCTAAAAATACCAGCGGGGTTGGGGCAGGTCACCTGCAGCAGGGTTGAAACTTCGTAGTTGGCTTCGTTTTCCTCCTTAGCCGAGTTTCTCTGCGTAATTGCTGCGGTTGCAACACCTGGCCACCTTCGCCGAGGTGGATGCCAGCCTCGGGCAGAGGCTGACACGCTCAAATCCCGGCTCTGCCAGGGTGATTAAGGCGTCTTCCCGCCGATGGGTGACTCGGCAGCGTGTGGAAAGGCAAGGAGCAGCACAGGGAGGCTCCCGCGTGCGTGTGGGGCAGGGCAGGGACTTCTCCTGACAGGAATGTGGCCCTGCCGGCCAGGGCCAGCCCTTCCCACGGCCGTGGGCTCGGGGCTCAGCTCCCCCTGGAACCGCGCCTGCGAATCGCCCCGGCCGGCGGCTGCTGCTGCTGCTGCTCTGCCCGGCAGGTTTGGCGCCGGTTCCCGCTGGGATCTGGGAATACCTTGCTGTGGAATCCTGTGGTTTTTTGCCTTCATAGGGGTTTCTTTGCCAGCCGAAGCGGTTAAAATGAGCGATGAGTGCGTCGCGCTGCGCCACGCCGGATCCACGGCCTGCTGTCGGTGTACTCCTGCTTACAGCACCATACTCGTGGTGCCTTTGCTTTTCTTGTGGATTATCCGTGGCGGCTTTGCTTTTCTTCTTGATTCCCAAGTAATCCTCAGTTTGTGAGGAGTCACACACTCCCTACCCCCTTTATAGATCAGCATTCGGAAGAGTGAAATCAAATGTGTGCCCGGACAGGCTCAAACTCTGACCTCCAAGCTGAGATTTGTGTTCATTTTATTAAAAACTTCATGTTTTTACTTTTCTCTCCTTTTCTAGGAAATAGACAGACGGTTGGAAAAGAAGCTGAAGATCACACAGAAGGAAAGGTAAAATCCTGATTTTCCTGAGGCGCTGTTGGACAGCTGGAGGCCTGGGGAGCGGGAACAGTGGGGAAACAGCTTCAAACTGAGCAGGGAGCGCTGGGTTGGAGCTGGGCATTAGGGAATCCCTGTCTCCGTGCCACTAGGTGGCCCTTCGGAGCCGCGGCAGGGCAGCAGAAAGCTGCTCCAGAGTGATTTGATTTCAGAGCTGGCTTCTCCAGACTGGCTGTAGCTCCAGCTGGGGGGAAGCCATGTAAGAAAAAGGCACTCGGGGAAAGAAATGGGTGAGTCAGGTAATCCCAGCTCGATTGACTTGCTGTGTCTTGCACCAGGGAGAGTTTCTTTTCCTGCTTCCTTTGGGTCGGGGCAGGGGTGTGTTATTGCCTCCTACCAGAAATGTTTCTAATCACTGCTGACAAGTCCTTTGTTGTTGGGGGTTTTTCCCCTTTGATTAGTAGAGAGTCATGGGATTGATTCTCTGGGCAGAAAAGGGACTATAAGGCATTCAGATGGTGAGATGGGGCCGAGGCTGGCTCTGAGGAGTGAAGCAGCAGGGTTGGAGCGAAAGGCTGGGTATCCTGGTGAGAGGAGCCCTAAAAATCCTTGCAGTGAATGAAATCAAGGTGCTTATATCAATATCTTTGACTAGAAATGCTAAAACTTTACCCAGTGTCTGTTCCCTTTCCTTCAGTGGAGTCCAGTGGTGTCAAACATAGCAGGGACTGATTTTCCATCCCTTTCCGAGCTAATCCGCTGCTCTTGTTTAGAGTTACAGCTATAACGAGGTCTTTAATTATTCCGGGCTGCTCTTAATCACAGGGAGTGACATCTGAGCACGAGGAATTCACACGCTGGGCAGAAAACCCCCGTGGAAAACAAGCACCAACCCAATGCTTTTCTTTCCAACAGCAGAAAGTCCAAATCTCCTCCCAAAGTGCCGATCGTGATCCAGGACGACAGCCTTCCCGCAGGGCCTCCCCCCCAGATCCGCATCCTCAAGAGGCCGACGAGCAACGGCGTCCTCAGCAACCCCAACTCCGCCAGCCGCCCGGCCTTCCCCGTGAAATCCCTGGCGCAGCGCGAGGCCGAGTACGCCGAGGCCAGGAAACGGATCCTGGGCAGCGCCAGCCCCGAGGAGGAGCAGGAGAAGCCCATCCTGGATAGGTGAGAGCAGCTCCTCGGGAATTCCTGCCTGGCACGAGTGGGGGTGAGCTCCTCCGGGAGTACAGCCAGGCCAGCAAGGAGAGAGGAGGGCTCTGTTAGCAGAGCCTCAGCTGCGTGGGAGTGAGGGCAAGTGCCTGAGAAGGCCGTAACTCATGGAATCGTTAAGGTTGGAAAAGCCCTCCAAGATCACAGAGTGCAGCCATTAACTGGCACCGCCGTGTTCCCCACTAAACGTGTCCCCAGGTGCCACCTCCATGTGCCTTTGGAACACTTCCAGGGATGCAGGGGCAGCCACAGCTGCTCTGGGCACCTTGTGCCAGGGCCTCCCCACCCTCCCAGGGAACAATTCCTTCCCAGTATCCCACCTAACCCTGCCCTCTGGCACTGGGAAGCCATTCCCTGTGTCCTGTCTCTCCAGGCTCTTGTCCAAAGTCCCTCCATCTTTCCTGCTGGCCCCTTCAGATACTTCAGGAAGGCCACAGTTCGGTCACCCCAGAGGTTCTCTTCTCCAGGCTGAACAATCCCAATTCCCTCAGCCTTTCCTCCTCGCAGAGCTGTTCCATCCCTCTGATCCCCTTGGTGGGCTCCTTTGGACTTGTTCCATGTCCTTGTGCTGGGGATCCCAGAGCATGTGACAACATCCCTGCAGTGCAGGGGTTTCCCAAAGGCACTCGGAATTCCACACTGCATTGCCTCCACCCCTGCTCCCAGTGTCCCTGCAGCCCCCAGCCCCGCTCCCAGTGTCCCCGCAGCCCTGCTCCCAGTGTCCCCGCAGCCCTGCTCCCAGTGTCCCCAGCCCTGCTCCCAGTGTCCCTGCAGGCCCCAGCCCTGCTCCCAGTGTCCCTGCTCCCAGTGTCCCTGCAGCCCTGCTCCCAGTGTCCCTGCAGCCCTGCTCCCAGTGTCCCCAGCCCTGCTCCCAGTGTCCCTGCAGGCCCCAGCCCTGCTCCCAGTGTCCCTGCTCCCAGTGTCCTTGCAGCCCTGCTCCCAGTGTCCCTGCAGCCCTGCTCCCAGTGTCCCTGCAGCCCTGCTCCCAGTGTCCCTGCAGCCCTGCTCCCAGTGTCCCTGCAGGCCCCAGCCCTGCTCCCAGTGTCCCTGCAGCCCTGCTCCCAGTGTCCCTGCAGCCCTGCTCCCAGTGTCCCTGCAGGCCCCAGCCCTGCTCCCAGTGTCCCTGCAGCCCCCAGCCCTGCTCCCAGTGTCCCCAGCCCTGCTCCCAGTGTCCCTGCAGCCCCCAGCCCTGCTCCCAGTGTCCCCAGCCCTGCTCCCAGTGTCCCTGCAGCCCTGCTCCCAGTGTCCCTGCAGGCCCCAGCCCTGCTCCCAGTGTCCCCAGTCCTGCTCCCAGTGTCCCTGCTCCCAGTGTCCCTGCAGCCCTGCTCCCAGTGTCCCTGCAGCCCCCAGCCCTGCTCCCAGTGTCCCCAGCTCTGCTCCCAGTGTCCCTGCAGGCCCCAGCCCTGCTCCCAGTGTCCCTGCAGCCCTGCTCCCAGTGTCCCCAGCTCTGCTCCTCTGTCCCAGTGTCCCCAGCTCTGCTCCTCTGTCCCTGCAGGCCCCAGCCCTGCTCCCAGTGTCCCCAGCTCTGCTCCTCTGTCCCTGCAGGCCCCAGCCCTGCTCCCAGTGTCCCCAGCTCTGCTCCTCTGTCCCTGCAGGCCCCAGCCCTGCTCCCAGTGTCCCCAGCCCTGCTCCTCTGTCCCTGCAGGCCGCCGCGGATCTCGCAGCCCGAGGACACCAGGCAGCCCAACAATGTGATCCGGCAGCCGCTGGGCCCCGATGGCTCCCAGGGCTTCAAGCAGCGCAGATAGAGGCGGATGCGCCGTTCCGCCGGCACGGACACACGGACCTGGGCGAGGGGACCTCCCGGGGTGATTTGCACTGTGACCCTTTTGCTCTGCCCACTGTGACCTTCAGCCCCACGCACTGTGACCTCCCCTCTGCACCCACTGTGACCGGCGATCCCAGCAGGGCTGTCCCCGCAGCCAGGGGGACGAGAGGGGGCCGTGCCGGACTCGGCCGGGCGCAGGGCGGTGTGCGTGTCCCACCCGGGCGGGAGCGAGCGCCAGCAATAACGCTTGTTGTACTCGAAACCTGGCATTTAAGGGAAAGAAAAAAAAAAAAAAAAAGGTGGGAAGCCTCCCCAGCCACGCATGTTGTCCTCATCACTTCCAGAACGAGTTCTGTTTCCAAGGATTTTAGGTTCTTTTATTTGGTTTTCTGTTTGCTTTCTGTATCTCGGATCGGCGGAGGTCGTGGGAAGGGTTTGAGCTGTTTGTTTGAATCCAGAGAGGTAGCTGAGCGTTCCGCAGGGAATTCCATTGGATTTCCGTGACTTTGACGGCTCGGGGATGACGAGCTCATGCTTCTCCTTCTCCATTTCCACTGCCATGGAATTGAGCTCCTGGATATCCCCGGATACCTCCGGGTTGGACCCAGTTTACGTCTTGCTCCTGTTAAAGCTTGGCTCTGATTCCCTGCTGGCTTTGAGGAAAAGCTTGAAATACATCCTTTTTGGGTTCTTTTTTATTTGGGGAGAAGGGAATGCAGAGTGACCCCGTGAAAATGCCTGCTGTCCGGCCACGGAGGGCCGGGCAGTGAAGAATTAGGGAGATGTGGCGAGGAGGAGAGTATCCGGCACCGCTCCGGCCGTGACGTCGGGCAGTGGGATATCCCGAGGGTCCGGCCTCGGGCAGCGCAGGGACGGTACGAGCTCTCCCGGAATAGCAGAACCGGGAACCAGACCAGCCTTGGAGAAAGCCTGGATGATCCCTCCGTCTCCGTGGAGGCAGCGAGGCTTCAGGGAAGGGATCGTTCTCCTCCGGCTCCCGGGAAGAGGACAGGGAGGCTGCTGCTCCCCAGGAACGGAGATGTTCCCCCCTGGATGAAGCTGAGTCTCACTTGGTATCAAGGGATTGGATGAACACTAAATGCCCTCCTTGGAGGGGACGGCACCTGGAAAGCCGGGTGGTTCCCGATGGATTCCTGCATCCGGCTGCTGCCTTCAGTGGGCTTGAGGGGGATCGAGCCAATCTTGACGTGCACGAGAAGCCCTGGGTGGAAATAAGGCTTCAATCCACCGAAACGGGAAAATAAAAACTACCTGTGTATCCAAACGATCCGCCGGAACGTTAATGAGCTCCTCGCAGCTGGTTCCAGGCGGGGCGGGATTCCCCCGGGATTCCCCGGGATTCTCCGGGATCCCCAGCCCCCGGTGACTTTTGGGGGATCTCACTCATCCCCCCCGGGCTGGGGGCCGGGATGAGCTCCGGGAGGGAGAAGGACGTCAGCAATAACCGTAGTCACCGCGCCTTTCCTTAATTACTCCTAAAAATAGCGTCGAATAGCCAAAAAACTCCCGAACCCACCGGATTTCTGGTGCGCGTGGTCGGTGTCACAGCGCTGCCTCCTCCGTGTCCGGCACCGGAATTCCACCACCGGCACTGAGACCTCCGGCACCAAAATCCCCATTTCCAGCACTGAAATCTCCTTCTCCGACACAGAAATCTCCCGGCTGCTCCTGCTGCGTCCCGGTGCCCAGGATACGTCCCGCCCGCGGGCAGGGCTCGGCGGCGTTCCTGTGGGAAGCGCCTTCATCCCGAGGAGGGGAGGAGGAACACGGTACCGCGTGTTTTCGCCCCAAAAAACGTGCGCCGGAAAGAAAACGTTTTATAAATTGTATTTTAAATAAATGTCTTTAAACTTTTCACGGCTTGATGGCTCCCTCCTTTATCCCCATGGCTCCCACAGGTGGCTTTTTGGTGGCAGGGGCATAAAAGTCCACCAGGAAAGTAAAATCTGGGAGCGTTCGGCCGTAATTGTGCCAGTTTTACCCAAAACCAGGGAATTTTGCCCCGTTTTTAGGGTGGTTGGGAGAAGTGGTTCGAGGAGGGTGGGAAGGGCAGTGCTCCAAGAGAAGATGTGGATCCCAAACGTGGTTGTGAGCGCTGCCTCTCCATGGAGGAGAAGGAAGCAAATTAGTTAATTTAATTAATTAATTGAAGTGAATTGAATTGAATTGAATCGAATTGAACTGAATTATTTTGTTGCTCCGTGTTGGCTCCCCCCTGGATGTTGTGCTCCATAACGTCCGGAGAAGGTGCTGGAGGCTCTTGGGGTGAGGAGGAGTCCGGCAGCTCCCGCAGCCCCCGGCTCCCTTGGAATTCTGGTGATTTTTAACAATTTATTTATAATAGCAATCATGTAAATATAGAACATTAATATAGAAATATTCGCAAATATATACATATATTGAATAGAGAACAAATATAATGTATAGAATATGATACGATTGAATATCTAATACGTATTTTATACGTCATACCTATATCTTACAGAACATACACTACTATAATATAAATAAATAGCAGTAGTAGAATCAATTACCTGATTTATAAAGTTATCTGATCTATAACATCAGTGAAACCTGTGAGTTTCGTGGTTCGGAGCCCAGAGCCGGTTCCAGTTCCGGCGGCGCACTGGGACCAGTTACCGCCGCTCCCTGCTCCGGGTCCTCCCGCCCGCCAGGGGGCGCCGAGGGCGCGGAAGCGGCTCTTTCCGCCGGGCTGCGCCCACGCCGCGGCGGCCGCGCAGGCAGCAGCGAGGTACCATCGAGGCGTCGGGACAGAGCGGCGGCGGGGCCGCGATGGCGGCGGAGCCGGAGGAGGAGTACGAGTCCGTGCTGTGCGTGAAGCCGGCGGTGCTCGTGTACCGGGTACCGCCGCGGGCCTCCAACCGCGGCTACAGGTGGGGCCCGCGCCCGCCCGCGGGGTGTCAGCGCCTGCTGGCGTGGGGGGTCCCTTCCCTGTGGGGTTTGGGGGGGGTCCCCTCCTCATAGGGTGTGTGGGGTGTGTGGTTCCCAGGAGGTGTTTGGGGTCTTTCTTTCTCCCCGTGGGGCAGCAAGAACTGCCCCTCACGGGGTATCTCAGGCCCCCTGAGACATCTCAGCGCCTTGTGGGCTCTCGGAGCCCCCCGTGGGGTATCTCTGCCCCCCATCCCAGCCCCACTGGGGTGTCTCCGTCCCCCGTGCGTTTGGGGCTCCCGTCCCCTCAATCCCCAGCCGCAGCCTGTCCTGGCGCAGCCGGGCTCTCCCTAACGCAGCTCTGGGGCTGGAAACTCCGCGCAAAGGGAACCGAAACCTCCCGCCTGCTCCCCCCGCCAACCCAGCAGCTGTTTTGGGGTGAAGCGAGACATCTTGTGACAAATCCCCCCTCCCGCTCTCCCCACCCTGACCCTCGTTACCAGCTCCGGGGCAGCACAGGCGGCTCAGGCTCCGCTTCCTGTTTTTTCCAGAGCCGCGGAGTGGCAGCTGGACCAGCCGGCCTGGAGCGGGCGCCTGCGGATCACGGCCAAGGGCAGCACGGCCTTCATCAAGCTGGAGGACAAGACCTCGGGTGAGGAGGGAATTCCAGGGCTCCTCGGGGAGCAGGGGCGCGGGGCCGTGCCCCGGCCTTACCCCGCTCCCGTTCCTGTTTTCCAGGAGAGCTGTTTGCCCAGGCTCCTGTGGAGCAGTTCCCTGGCATCGCTGTGGAGAGCGTGACAGACTCCAGCAGATACTTTGTCATCCGGATTGAAGATGGGAATGGTGCGTCCCACACAGCCGGGGACTCCTCGGAGCCCCCACTGCTCTTGTTTGGGAAGGATTCCCGCTCTCCATGGCGGAACATTCCCTGCACAGCGTGGCAGAGGGGGGAATTGCCTCCCTCCCACACGCCAGCCATGCTCTGAGCTTCACCAGGAACAAAACCACTTGGATTTGGCTGCTCAGCAGTGGCAGGAGGATGCAGGATCATCCCCCTGCTGCCAGTTAATTAAAAAGCTGTTTTCACTGAAGCTGTAGGTGCAGCCCACGAGGTGAAACACCTGGAGATGCCTTTGGAGAAGGGAGGGCTCTGGGGTGACCAAATTGTGGCCTTCCAGTGTCTAAAGGGGCTCCAGGAGAGCTGGAGAGGGACCTGGGACAAGGGTCTGGAGTGCCAGGACAAGGGGGAATGGCTCCCACTGCCAGAGGGCAGGGTTAGGTGGGATTTTGGGAAGGAATTGTGGGCAGGCCCTGGCACAGGGTGCCCAGAGCAGCTGTGGCTGCCCCTGGATCCCTGGCAGTGCCCAAGGCCAGGCTGGACATTGGGGCTTGGAGCAGCCTGGGACAGTGGAAGGTGTCCCTGCCCATGGCAGGGGTGGTACTGGATGGGCTTTAAGGTCCCTCCTACCCAAACCATTCTGGGATTCTGGGACCCCCGGTCCCATGGCTCAGTCTCCAGAGTCCCAGCTCCCTCTGGAGGCAGCGCCAGGCACGGGGATGTGCAGGATGGAGCATCCCATCCCTCTTCCTGCGCCGCTGAGCATCCCAGCCCTGACTCCTCCTCCCTGCCCAGGCCGCCGGGCGTTCATCGGAGTCGGCTTTGTGGACCGAGGGGACGCCTTTGACTTCAACGTGGCTCTCCAGGACCACTTCAAGTGAGTTTTGCCTCTCCCTGTGTCCTCTCAGCTCCGTTTTTGGCAGGTCTCCTCCAGGAATGGGGGAGAAGTGGGAGCTGGGATGGGCAGGTGTGGTGGGAAGAGGTGGAAACTCCCCTTCCTCTCTCCCGTATTTCCCAGTCTGGATTAGCAGCGTCCCAAACTGGGCTTCCCAAATCCCACAGTGGGCATCCAAATTCCCAGTCCAGATTCCCTAAATCACTTCCTCTACTTCATGTAGCAGCTGTAAGGAGCTGGCCCCAGGGGCTGCTGGGCGTGGGGGGTTTGGGGAGGGATGGGCGCGGTGCCGGCCGGCGGATCCGTGCGGCTCCGACAGCCCTGGGCGCTCCCCCCGTGAGTCTGGGATCACACCCACGGCCTTTGCAGAGCTGCTGCCGGGCACAGGGGATGATCCTGAGCAGGATTTGTCCCGGGGAGCCTGGGCCGGGTGCTGACGTCTCCTTTCCGTGGGTTTAACTCCTGCAGGTGGGTGAGGCAGCAGAGCGAGCTGGCCCGGCAGGCCCAGGACCTGGAGCAGGGCCCCAAGCTGGATCTGGGCTTCAAGGAGGGACAAACCATCAAACTCAACATCGCTGTGAGGGGCTGATCCCAGCTTTTCCTTTGGGTGGCACGAGGAAGCAGCAGCTTCTCTCCAGAATCCCCGGGTGTGGGCTCAGGGCAGAGCCTGTCGGGATAACACTGCCTGCAGGGATTTGCAGGGGCTTGTGGTGCAATTCCTGCTTCCAAAACCAGGCCTGTGGGATTTGGGGGTAAAAACCACCTTCGGTGGGACCCCTTTGGATGCACCAGCAGTGGGATGTCGCAGCACTGCAGGATTTTATTCCCAAAACAAAACCATCTGGCTTCCAGGGTTCATGCTCCAGCTCTGGATTTAAAATGTGATCCCACCCAAACTTCCTGCTCTCCTTTCAGAACATGAAGAAAAAAGAAGGAGCCCCAGGGAGCACCAGGCCACGTCCTGCAGGGCCTGGGGGCCTGAGCTTGCTCCCACCACCCCCTGGAGGAAAATCCGGCTCCGGAGAGCGCCCGGCCTCGCTCCCCACGCCCGCCCGGCTCCCGGGAACCCCCATCACAGGTCCGTGGTCACACAGAGCTCCTGAGGGGCTGCTGTGTCCATCAGGAAACGGGGGGGAATCTGGGAGTGAGAGTGGGAAATAACTCCTGGTGTTTTGTTTTCTCTCTTCCCGACTTTCTGACAGATTCCCTGTTGTCCTGGCCTCAGCCCACTGCTGCTCCAGCTGCTGATGTCTGGGGAGACTTTGCCAAGGCTTCGGGGTGAGCAGCAGAGGCATTTGGGAGGGATGTGGATGCCCCAAAACCTGCTGGTTTTGCTGGAAAACCCCGCTGGGGTGGGGGCACTGCTCCAGCTGGTCCCAGCTGTGGGATTCAGAATCTGTGCTGCCAATTCCCTCAGTTCAGGTCCGTGGGCACTTCTTGCTCCGCTGCTCCAGGAGAGTTTTGGGGTGGTCCTGGATGGCCCATTTGCGGCCCAGTTTCCTCCCTGGATGCCTTTTCCATTTCTAAACACCCTTTTTTCCTGTTTTTCCCTCTCGCCAGGTCGGCTTCTAACCAGACTCAGGGTAACACTGGCTGGGTTCAGTTCTGATCCCGGCCTTGATCTGCTTTTCCCCTCGTGGGGGCTGGGATCCTCAGGATTCCTTTGGGACCAAAGAAGCAGCTTCAGGACACCTCACTCCTGCCCTTAAATCCCGCCCAGCATCGAAATGCTGGGGTAAGTGCTGGAAAGAAACAACCACGTGCCTTAAAACACTCCACAGCCTGTGCCTGCCACACCCAGGGCCTGTTCCTGGATCATGGGAGACCTCGGAGGCTTCTCCTTTGGGAAAAACCATCAGGTCCATCCCTCTCCTTGATCAGGAGAGGGAGAGCAAGAGCTTGGAGCCTCCTCAGAGATTCCCCTGCCTTCTCCTTGTGCTTCCGAGCCGGATAAATCCTTCCCTCGGCGAGGAGCATCCTCCTGGAGACATCCCACCTCCCAAATCCAGACAGACCGTTCCCTGCCACGATGCCAAGCATCGCCTGGATTTTTTCCTGAGCACTTAACTGGGATGTGCGGAGCCTGATCCTGGCGTTTCCATGCTGAAATTCCTCATTTCTTACTCTGGGAAGTTTGTTTTACTCTTCCTCTATTTTGAAGACACGATTTTTTACTGCTTTCCGTGGACATTTTATTAAGGACAGAATGGAGTTGGGCTCTTGGACAGAGCCGGGGTTGAGATTCCTCTTGAAACAAATAAGTATTTTCTTACCTATTTATGTTAAGGCTTTTCCAAGTACGAAATCCTGCTTTTTATCCAACCCTTTGGATTTTCCTTTCCATTTCCAACCGGATGACGGGCATTTTGCTTTCAGAGCTTTCCCCTGGGCCTGGCAGCTGACCCAGGTGAGAATGTAATGCTTCCGAGTGAGCAATAAAAAGGTTTTGATGCCAGGTTGGATATTTGTTCCCCCCCTGGGTGGGCTCGGAGCGGCCAGGATAAGCTTTTGTGGTTCCCGTTCCTTGCCGGTGCCGAGGGAATGGGATTGGACACGGAGCACAACAGAACCTGTTGCTTAGCAGTGGTTTCTATTGGGAAGGACACCGGGAGGGGAAGGTAAGAGAAGAAATGAGGGGAAAAGGAGCAGTTTTTGGGACACAAACGCTCGGGGGTGGAACTGGAGGCAGCTCCTGCCTGGCTGGAGGCGTCCAGGACGCCGTAAATCCTCAATCCCATCTGCCTGCTCCCTGTTCCGGGTAATCTCCGGCTCTCCGGGGCAGAAAGGGCACTTTCCCTGCCGGGGGGGTGCGAGGGGAGAGCGGCCGGGAGAGCCCCTCCTTCCCGGAGCGTAGCTTGGGGCCAGATCCATCCCGTGTTCCCGGAGCGGGGATGCCTCCAGCGCCCGCGGTGGGGGATTCTGAGCCGTCCGTGGGGATTTATCCCCACTTTCCCCTACCGGGCTGGCGGCAGCAAGTCTTTAATTACCCGGGGGATAATTAAAGCTCTGGCTGGGGCGGTGATCCGGGGTCCCCCCGCATCCCGGGGGGTGTTGAAGCCGCTTCACCCCTCGGCGACCCCGGCTCGCTCCACCCCGGAGCTTTTCCTGCCGGAGCGAACTCCGGGCGGTAATGAGCTTACGGAACGAACGCGGGGCTTAGGGAAGGGCCTGTCCCGGAGCCCCGCTGCCCCTGGAGAGCGGCTCCATCCCGCCGCGGGTAAGGACCTCCCCCCGCTCGGGGCTCGGGAAGCGCCGGCGGCTGGGGTTCGTTCCTGTTTTCCTTCCTTTTCCTCCTCCTCCTCCTCTCGCCCGGAGCCTCGCGGGGAGGTTTGTTTGCCAAGCCCGGGAATGCCGAGGGATTTCTGGGGGGAGGATGGGGCAGTGCCGGTGTCGGAGGCGTCGGGACCTCCAGGAAGAGGAGGGTCCCCGCTCCCGCCGTCACGCGGGGAGGGGACGAGGATTTCGGGCTAATCCCGACCCCGCATCCGCTTCCCGCTGGCGGGCACCGAGCCCGAACCGCCCCGAATCCCAGGAAAAGGGGCTTGGGGACAAGGAGGCCGCGGCGAGGGGGTGCCCGGAGCTCGGGGGATGCTCCGTGAGCGACGCGGAGCCCTCGGCTGAGGTGGGGTCCCCGTGTCCCCCCCGGCGGGGGGAGCGGGGGATGGGAACGGGATCGGGAATGGGATCGGGAATGGCACTTGGGCAGCGGGTTTGGGAGGGCACAGGGGGGGTTGTGGTGGAAAAATCGCGGATCGGGGCGGCTCCGAGAAGTGGGGGCGGGTTTGTGGCCGCGAATGGAAAAGTGCGGCGGTCTGGGGATGGCAATGCCAATTTACAGCGATTTGGGGATCGCAAATGCGAATTTACACCGGTTTTGAGATCACAAATGCGAATTTACAGCGGTTTGGGGATCTCAGCTGTGAATCTGCGGCAGGGTTTGTAACTAAATCTGCAGCAGGGTTTGGGACCACAAGCACAAAGTTTTAGTGATTTTGTGGTTGCAACTGTGAATCTGCAGCAGTTTTGTTGTTGTGACTGGAAACCTGCAGCAGTTTTGGGATCACAAATAGGAATTTGCAGCAGATTTGGGATCACAAATGCAAATTTGTGGCAGTTTTGTGACTGTGGCTATAAATCTGCAGGGCTTTTGTGACAACCAACATGAATTTGCAGCAGTTTGGGGATCACAGCTACAAACCTGCGGCAGTTTTGCTGTTGCAGCTATGAATCTGTGATGATTTTATGATCCCAAACACACATTTGCAGAGGTTTTACATTGCAGCTGCAAAATAAAGTGGGTTTGGATCACAGCTGTAAATCTGCAGCACTTTTGTGATCCCGAACACCAAATTTTGGCCATTTTGTGGTCGCAGCTGCAGATCCCCGGCAGTTTTGTGATGGCAAACACGGATCTGAACGTCCTCGCAGTCTCAACTGCAAACTCCCAGCGGGTTTTTGACCACAACTGTGCATTCCCAGCAGCTCTTCCATCACAAACGGCATTCCTCGGAATGCCCGAGCTGTGGGAGGTGGCATTTCCAGCCGGGGCAGGGGTCAGAACGCTCCTCGTGGGCTGGAGGAGACTCACATTGAGGGGCTGGTGGGATTTTGGTGGAAATCCCTCTGTTCGTGCCTGGTTATTAAAATCAAAGCAAACATCAGGGAAAGCTCCCAAGGCGGGTTGTGGTTCCTGAGGATTCCCGAGGTTCCTATCCCTGAGGATTTTTTATCCACCTGCTGTGTGCTGGGAGGGCTCAGCCCCTTCCCGAGGGGAGCAGAGCAGCTCGTGGTGGCAAAGGGCTGCATCCCGGGCTGGATCCCGGGCCGGATCCCATCCCGGATCCCATCCCGGATCCCATCCTGCCTCTCTCCATCCCATCCCGCAGGGGCCATGGCCTCGCTGCTGTCCCTGCAGGAGGAGAACCGGATCCTGCAGCAGGAGCTGTCCCGCGTCGAGGACCTGCTGGCGCAGAGCCGGGCCGAGCGCGATGAGCTGGCCATCAAGTACAACGCCCTCAGCGAGCGCGTGAGTCCTCCCAAATCCGCCTTTTTAGCCCCAGAATCGGGGCAGTGCCAGCTCCAGCCTCAGCGTTCCCTGCGTGGGGCGGGAGAGCCGCGGTGTCCCTGCGGTGGGAATTGTCCGGGCCCGTCCCGGCGTGCCGGGGCTTGTCCCACGGGATGCACAGAGCGTCGCCGTCCATCCCTGCTTTATTTGTCCTGCTGCTTTTCGGGAAGGAGCCCCCCCTCCTCGTGGGAATCCTTCGGTTTTGCAGCGCTTTGTCCTGGCAACCAGGAATTCAAAGGGGCTTGGGCCCTTCCAGTGCTGAGTGTGGCTCCTGGGGAGACCCAAAGTGAGGGGCCGGTGGGAATCTTGGAGTATTCTGGAGGGAATCCCTCGGTTTGTGCCTCGTTATTTAAAACAAAGGAAAGCAAATATCAGGAAAATATCCCCAGGCAAGTTTTCAGTGCTGTACCCAGGGATCCTTTGTCCCTCAGCCACTCCGTGCAAGCTGGGAAGGGGCTTTGCTGAACCCACAGACCGGAAGTTGAGTTATCCCTAAAAGCACCCCCGAAACTTCCCATTCATCCCCTCCCTGTGCGTGGGGAGACAGGGGGATGTGGGGATCGGGGATCTTGCCTTTGGCTGGCTGGGATTTGCCGTGGAACCGCCCGGAAGCCACGGCTTTGCCGGGACGCCGCGAGTGATGCCGGGGGATGCTCAGGGGTGCCAGCCTGGGTTCCCTGCTGACCCCAGCTGGAGCAGACCCTGCGGCTGGAGCCGGAGGAGCGGGAGGCGGCGGAGAGCCGGAGCCTGGCCCAGCACAACATCGAGCTCCGGAGGCTGCTGGAGGAGGAGCAGGCCGCCTACAAGCGCAAGCTCCAGGCCTACCAGGAGGGCCAGCAGCGCCAGGCCCAGCTGGTGCAGAAGCTGCAAGCCAAGGTAAATCCTTCCCGAGGGGGCACCGGGATAATTTGGGGAGCCCTTCCATCGGTGTCAGCGCCCTGTCCCTCCTCCAGGTGTTGCAGTACAAGAAGAAATGTGGGGAAGTGGAGCAGCAGCTGCTGGAGAAGGCGACGGAGCTGGAGCAGGAGAGGCTGACAGTGAGGGAGGCTTTGGGGATCCCCTGGCCCAAACCCCCCAAATCGGGGTGATGGCCAGCGGGGGGATATTCCCACAGATCCAGCTGGATGCCAGCGGCTCCCAGCCCGAGGAGGAGAGCAGCAACGAGCTGGAGAACGCCCTGATCCGGCTGGAAGAGGAGCAGCAGAGGTGGGAGGGATCCCGGGGGGGACGTGAGGATTCCCGGGGGAATGTGAGGATTCCCAGAGGGATTCCGACCACGGTCAGCCCCGATCCCAGGAGCAGCAGCCTGGTGCAGGTGAACTCGATGCTGCGGGAGCAGCTGGAACAGGCCAACGTGGCCAACGCGGCGCTGAGCGAGGACATCCGGAAGCTCACGGCCGACTGGGCACGGGCCCGGGATGAGCTGGAGCAGCGGGAGGCGGAGTGGAGGCGCGAGGAGGAGGTTTGGGGACACCCCGGGCAGGGACAGGGATCCAACAGGGAGCAGCAGCGGGGAGAGGATGTGAGGCAGGGGGTGTGGGGAGGGATGTGGGGCCATGGAGAGGGATGTGGGGCCATGGAGAGGGATGTGGGGCCGTGGAGAGGGATGTGGCCCATGGAGAGGGATGTGGGGCCATGGAGAGGGATGTGGGGCCGTGGAGAGGGATGTGGGGCCGTGGAGAGGGATGTGGGGCCGTGGAGAGGGATGTGGGGCCATGGAGAGGGATGTGGGGCCGTGGAGGGGGATGTGGGGCCATGGAGAGGGATGTGGGGCCGTGGAGGGGGATGTGGGGCCATGGAGAGGGATGTGGGGCCATGGAGAGGGATGTGGGGCCGTGGAGAGGGATGTGGGGCCGTGGAGGGGGATGTGGGGCCATGGAGAGGGATGTGGGGCCGTGGAGAGGGATGTGGGGCCGTGGAGAGGGATGTGGGGCCATGGAGGGGGATGTGGGGCCGTGGAGGGGGATGTGGGGCCATGGAGAGGGATGTGGCCCATGGAGAGGGATGTGGGGCCGTGGAGAGGGATGTGGGGCCATGGAGAGGGATGTGGGGCCATGGAGAGGGATGTGGGGCCATGGAGAGGGATGTGGGGCCATGGAGGGGGATGTGGGGCCGTGGAGGGGGATGTGGGGCCATGGAGAGGGATGTGGGGCCATGGAGAGGGATGTGGGGCCGTGGAGAGGGATGTGGGGCCATGGAGGGGGATGTGGGGCCGTGGAGGGGGATGTGGGGCCGTGGAGGGGGATGTGGGGCCGTGGAGAGGGATGTGGGGCCGTGGAGAGGGATGTGGGGCCGTGGAGAGGGATGTGGGGCCATGGAGAGGGATGTGGGGCCGTGGAGGGGGATGTGGGGCCGTGGAGAGGGATGTGGCCCATGGAGAGGGATGTGGGGCCGTGGAGAGGGATGTGGGGCCGTGGAGGGGGATGTGGGGCCATGGAGGGGGATGTGGGGTCACTGAGGAGGGATGCAGAGCCGTGGGGGATGTTCCATGAGGAATGATTGGGGATAGGAAAGGGATATGAGGCAGGTGGATGCAGGGATGTGTCAGGGACATGGGAGGGATGTGGGGCCACGGGGAATGTCGCACGGAGAAGGATTTGGGGGTTCGGGGGATGTGATGGGAGGGGGATGCGAGGCAGGGACGTGTCCTTCACCCCTCTCCGTGCCCACAGGAATTGGGGTGGGGCTGTGGCGCACTGTAGGGATGACGGGTGTGGCCAGGAGGGATATCTGGGAATTTGGGGACCGTGGTGGATCCCTGATCCCGCTCCATCCCACCCCAGTCCTTCAACACCTACTTCAGCAACGAGCACAGCCGGCTCCTGACCCTCTGGCGGCAGCTGGTGGCCTTCAGGCGCCACTTCGGGGAGATGAAGGCCAGCACCGAGAGGTCAGCGGGGGCCTGGGGAGGGGGATCTCCCTCTGGGGATCCCCGAGCATCCATCCTGCACCTCCGCCCGCGGCAGGGACCTGTCGGAGCTGGGGCACGAGGTGTCCCGGACGGGCCGCGCCGCCCACGCCGCCTGCCTGCACCTGGCCGCCAACCTGCGGCTGGCCGAGAGCCAGGCGGGAGCGGCGCGGGAGCGGCAGGAGCTGCGCCTGGAGCAGCTGGAGGAGCAGCTGGCGGCGCGGGCACGGGATGCGGAGCTGGAGAAAGCCACCCTGACAGCGAGGTACGGGCGGCTGGGGGGCACCGGCATGGGCGAGGGGAGAGGAATGGAGGTGCGGGGGGTGTGGCACAGGATGGGGGGCAGGAGCAGCGGGAAGGATGCAGGAGCACCGGGAGGGACGCAGGAGCACCGGGAGGGGTGCAGGAGCAGCGGGAAGGATGCAGGAGCACCGGGAAGGATGCAGGAGCACCGGGAGGGATGCAGGAGCAGCGGGAGGAGTGCAGGAGCACCGGGAAGGGTGCAGGAGCACCGGGAAGGATGCAGGAGCAGCGGGAGGGGTGCAGGAGCAGCGGGAGGGATGCAGGAGCACCGGGAGGGATGCAGGAGCACCGGGAAGGGTGCAGGAGCACCGGGAAGGACGCAGGAGCACCGGGAAGGATGCAGGAGCACCGGGAAGGGTGCAGGAGCACCGGGAAGGACGCAGGAGCAGCGGGAGGGATGCAGGAGCACCGGGAGGGATGCAGGAGCAGCGGGAAGGACGCAGGAGCAGCGGGAGGGATGCAGGAGCACCGGGAGGGATGCAGGAGCACCGGGAAGGACGCAGGAGCACCGGGAGGGATGCAGGAGCACCGGGAAGGACGCAGGAGCACCGGGAGGGATGCAGGAGCAGCGGGAAGGACGCAGGAGCAGCGGGAGGGATGCAGGAGCACCGGGAAGGATGCAGGAGCACCGGGAGGGGATGCAGGAGCACCGGGAGGGATGCAGGAGCACCGGGAAGGACGCAGGAGCAGCGGGAGGGATGCAGGAGCAGCGGGAGGGATGCAGGAGCACCGGGAAGGGTGCAGGAGCACCGGAAAGGACGCAGGAGCACCGGGAGGGATGCAGGAGCACCGGGAGGGGTGCAGGAGCACCGGGAAGGGTGCAGGAGCAGCGGGAGGGATGCAGGAGCACCGGGAGGAGTGCAGGAGCACCGGGAAGGATGCAGGAGCACCGGGAGGGATGCAGGAGCACCGGGAAGGGTGCAGGAGCACCGGAAAGGACGCAGGAGCACCGGGAGGGATGCAGGAGCAGCGGGAGGGGTGCAGGAGCACCGGGAAGGACGCAGGAGCACCGGGAAGGATGCAGGAGCACCGGGAGGGACGCAGGAGCACCGGGAGGGATGCAGGAGCACCGGGAGGGATGCAGGAGCACCGGGAAGGATGCAGGAGCACCGGGAGGGGTGCAGGAGCACCGGGAGGGACGCAGGAGCACCGGGAGGGACGCAGGAGCACCGGGAGGGGTGCAGGAGCACCGGGAAGGATGCAGGAGCAGCGGGAGGGGTGCAGGAGCACCGGGAGGGACGCAGGAGCACCGGGAGGGACGCAGGAGCACCGGGAGGGGTGCAGGAGCACCGGGAAGGATGCAGGAGCAGCGGGAGGGGTGCAGGAGCACCAGGAGGGATGCAGGAGCACCGGGAGGGGTGCAGGAGCACCGGAAAGGACGCAGGAGCACCGGGAGGGATGCAGGAGCACCGGGAGGGGTGCAGGAGCACCGGGAAGGATGCAGGAGCACCGGGAGGGACGCAGGAGCACCGGGAGGGGTGCAGGAGCACCGGGAGGGGTGCAGGAGCACCGGGAAGGGTGCAGGAGCACCGGGAAGGACGCAGGAGCACCGGGAGGGATGCAGGAGCACCGGGAAGGACGCAGGAGCAGCGGGAGGGGATGCAGGAGCACCGGGAGGGATGCAGGAGCACCGGGAGGGATGCAGGAGCACCGGGAAGGACGCAGGAGCACCGGGAGGGATGCAGGAGCACCGGGAAGGACGCAGGAGCACCGGGAGGGATGCAGGAGCACCGGGAGGGATGCAGGAGCACCGGGAAGGACGCAGGAGCACCGGGAGGGATGCAGGAGCACCGGGAAGGACGCAGGAGCAGCGGGAGGGGATGCAGGAGCACCGGGAGGGATGCAGGAGCACCGGGAGGGACGCAGGAGCCCCGGGAAGGATGCAGGAGCAGCGGGAGGGATGCAGGAGCACCGGGAAGGGTGCAGGAGCACCGGGAGGGGTGCAGGAGCAGCAGGAAGGATGCAGGAGCACCGGGAAGGATGCAGGAGAACCGGGAAGGATGCAGGAGCACCGGGAAGGGTGAAGGAGCACCGGGAAGGGTGAAGGAGCACCGGGAGGGACGCAGGAGCCCCGGGAAGGATGCAGGAGCAGCGGGAGGGATGCAGGAGCACCGGGAAGGGTGCAGGAGCACCGGGAGGGGTGCAGGAGCAGCAGGAAGGATTCAGGAGCACCGGGAAGGATGCAGGAGCACCGGGAGGGGTGCAGGAGCACCGGGAGGGACGCAGGAGCCCCGGGAAGGATGCAGGAGCAGCGGGAGGGATGCAGGAGCACCGGGAAGGGTGCAGGAGCACCGGGAGGGATGCAGGAGCACCGGGAAGGGTGCAGGAGCACCGGGAGGGGTGCAGGAGCCGCGGGGGATGTTCCACGGGGAAGATTTTGGGGGTGTGACCCGGGTGGGAAGGGGCGCGCGGCAGGCGGAGGCAGGGATGTGCGGCGGACCGGTGCTGGCCGTGTCCCGGCGCAGGCTGGAGGAGCTGACGGCGGCCCTGGAGCGGCGCCGGAGCGAGGACGAGGAGAAGGAGCGGGCGGTGGAGGCGCTGACCCTGCAGCTGCGGGAGCTGGTGGGTGCGGGGTGTGGGGGGCTTTGGGGGAGGCGCGTCCGTCACTCCCGGCCTGATCCCGTCCCGGGGTTCGCAGGAGGCCGCGCGCGCCCGGGAGCCGGCGCCGGAGCAGGTGGAGGCTCTGCGCTCCGAGCTGGAGCTGCTCCGCCGGACGCTGCACGAGGTCACCCAGGTGCTGGGACAGCCCGGGCCCACCCACGGCCAGGAGGGGCCTCTCCTGCCTCAGTGTCCCTTTCCCTGCCTCAGTTTCCCCCTTACCTGACTCGATTTCCCCTTCCCTGGACTCCATTTCCCCTTTCTCACCTTGGTTCCCCCCTTCACTGACTCAATTCCCTTCCCTGCCTCACTTTCCCCCGGGTTTTCCCGGGAACAGGCGGTGCTGGCGGATGACCCCGAGCCCCCCGCGCTCTCCGTGTCCCCTCCGTGTCCCGCCGTGTCCCCTCTCCGCAGCCTCTCTGCCAGCGCCGCCGCCGCCGCCGTTCACGCGGCCCTGAGCCAGCGCCGGCTGCAGCTGGAGGTGAGGCCGGGAGGAGGAGGAGGAGGAGGATGGGGGTGAGGAGGAGGAGGATGGGGGTGAGGAGGATGGGGGTGAGGAGGATGGGGATGGGGATGAGGAGGATGGGGGTGAGGAGGATGGGGATGGGGATGAGGAGGATGGGGATGAGGAGGATGAGGGTGAGGAGGATGGGGGTGAGGAGGATGGGGATGGGGATGAGGAGGATGGGGATGGGGAAGATGGAGGTGAGGAGGATGGGGATGGGGATGAGGAGGATGGGGATGAGGAGGATAAGGGTGAGGAGGATGAGGATGAGGAGGATGGGGATGGGGGTGAGGAGGATGGGGATGAGGACGAGGATCTGATGAAGGCTGACCCCCAGGAGGCCCGGAGCCAGGCGGAGGCGGGCCGGGAGGCGGCCGGGAGCCTGCGGCGGGAGCTGGGAATGCTGGAGCAGCGGCTGGAGCAGCTGGGAGCCGAGGCCGGGAGCTGCCGGCGGGCGCAGGAGGAGGCGCAGCGGGAAGGGCTCCGGCTGCGCGCCCAGGCCGAGGGGCTGCGCAGGTACCCCCGGGCGGGCCCGGCTGGCGTCCGTCTGTCTGTCCCCGTGTGTCCGTCTGTCTGTCCCCGTGTGTCCGTGCGTCTGTCCCTGTGTGTCCGTGCGTCTGTCCCTGTGCGTCCGTCTGTCCCTGTGCATCCTTGTGGCCCTGTCTGTCCCGGTGTGTCCCTGTGCTCCTTGTGTCCGTCTGTCCCTGTGAATCCTTGTGTCCCCCTCTGTCCCTCTGTATCCTGTGTGTCTATCTGTCCCTGCGCTGTCTGTCCCTGTCCATCCGTCCATCTGTCCGTCCGTCCATCCATCCACTGCACCTATCCATGTCCATCTGTCCATTCCCCCCAGCCATGTCCGTCTGCCCGTCCATCCACCCCTCCGTGTCCGTATGTCCATCCACCCACCCACATCCATCTGTCCACCTTCCCATGTGTGTCCATCTGCCCTGCCCACCCACCCATGTCCGTGTGTTGATGTCCCCATGCCATGGTACCCATGTGTCCGTGTGTCCTTGTGTTCAGGTGTCCACACGTCCCTATGTCCCTGTGTCTGTGTGTCCATATGTCCATGTGTCCATGTCTGTGTGTCCATATGTCCCTGTGCCCATGTCCGTGTGTCCCTGTGCCCGTGTCCATGTGTCCATGTGTCCGTGTGTCTGTGTCCATGCGTCCATGTGTCCCTGTGCCCGCGTCAGTGTCTGTGTATCTGTGTGTCTGTCTGTGTGTCCCCATGCCCCTGTGCCCCTGTGCCCCTGTCCCTGTGTCCGTGTCTGTGTGTCCGTGTGTCCGTGTGTCCCTGTCCGTGTGTCCGTGTCCGTGTCCGTGTGTCCATGTGTCCCTGTGCCCCTGTCCCTGTGCCCTATCTGTGTGTCCCTGTGCCCATGTCCCCGTGCCCGTGTCTCTGTGTCCGTGTGTCCATGTGTCCCTGTGCCCCTGTCCCTGCGCCCCCGTCTGTGTGTCGGTGTGCCCATGTCCCCGTGTCCGTGTGTCCGTCAGGGACCTGGAGCGCGCGGAGGCGGCGCTGGCGGAGGAGCAGCAGCGCGCGGGGGCCCTGCAGCAGGAGCGGGAGCAGCTCCGGCGCCGCGGTGAGGGGCTGCAGGACGCCCGCGACGAGGCCGCCCGCGACGCCCAGGCTGCCCGGGAGCAGCTGGAGCACAGGTGGGCACAGGAGGGTGCAGGAGGGGCTGCTGGGGGCACGGGTGGGCACAGGTGGCTGTGCTGGGGGGTACAGGTGGGTGCTGGGGGCACGAGTGGGCACAGGTGGCTGTGCTGGGGGGTACAGGTGGGTTCAGGTGGGTGCTGGGGGACACAGGTGGGTGCACAGGGGACACAGGGGACACAGGTGGGTGCACAGGGGACACAGGTGGGTGCACAGGGGACACAGGGGACACAGGTGGGTGCACAGGGGACACAGGTGGGTGCACAGGGGACACAGGGGACACAGGTGGGTGCACAGGGGACACAGGTGGGTGCTGGGGGACACAGGTGGGTGCACAGGGGACACAGGGGACACAGGTGGGTGCACAGGGGACATAGGTGACACAGGTGGGTGCACAGGGGACACAGGTGGGTGCACAGGGGACACAGGTGGGTGCACAGGGGACACAGGGGACACAGGTGGGTGCACAGGGGACACAGGTTGGCGCTGTCCCCGCACAGCCGGCAGCAGGTGCTGGAGCTGGAGGCGCAGCGGGCGTGGGCACAGCGGGAGCTGCTGGAGGCGCGGGAGGAGCTGAGCCGGGCGCTGCTGGAGGCGGAGCTGGCCCGGGGCGAGCAGGAGGCGCTGGCAGAGGCCCTGGGCAAGGTGGGCACCCGGACCCGCCCCACAGCGGGGCTGGGCATGGATACAGGTGCATCCCGTGGGTACAGGTGCATCCCATGGGTACAGGTGCATCCCGTGGGTACAGGTGCATCCCGTGGGTACAGGTGCATCCCGTGGGTACAGGTGCATCCCATGGGTATAGGTCTATCCCGTGGGTACAGGTGCATCCCATGGGTACAGGTGCATCCCATGGGTACAAGTGCATCCCATGGATACAGGTGCATCCCATGGGTACAAGTGCATCCCATGGGTACAGGTGCATCCCATGGGTATAGGTCTATCCCGTGGGTACAGGTGCATCCCATGGGTACAAGTGCATCCCATGAGTACAGGTGCATCCCATGGGTACAGGTGCATCCCGTGGGTACAGGTGCATCCCATGGGTACAGGTGCATCCCGTGGGTACAGGTGCATCCCATGGGTATAGGTCTATCCCGTGGGTACAGGTGCATCCCGTGGGTACAGGTGCATCCCATGGGTACATCCCCAGGAGTGCCAGCCCTGCAGTGGGTGCAGCCCTGTGCCCCAGCTGTCCCCATGTCCTGGTTCCACAGGTGTCCCCAAGCCCCAGCTGTCCCCATGCCCCAGGTGTCCCCAAGCCCCAGGTGACCCCCAGGTGCCCCTGCCCCAGTTGCCCCGTGCCAGCCGGTGTCCCCAAGCCCCAGGTGACCCCCAGGTGCCCCTGCCCCAGTTGCCCCGTGCCAGCCGGTGTCCCCAAGCCCCAGGTGACCCCCAGGTGCCCCTGCCCCAGTTGCCCCGTGCCAGCCGGTGCCCGGTGCTGCAGGCGCAGGGCAGCTGCGGGGAGCTGGCGGAGGCCCGGCGAGCGGCGGAGGCCGAGGAGTCGCGGCTGCGGGACGCGCTGGCCAAGACCAGCGAGCTGGCGGCCGGGCTGGCCCGGGACAAGGCGGAGCTGAGCCGGCGGCTGGAGCGGCTGGAGCAGGAGCGGGAGCGGGGCCGGCTGCGCACCCGGGAGCTGTGCCGGGAGCTGGCGCTGCTGCGGGAGCGGCTGGAGCGCGGCCCCCGCCCCGGGAACGAGCGGCGGGGCCCGGAGCGGGCGCGGAGGGACCCCCGGGACGACGGGCGGGGGCTGCGGGAGGAGCTGCGGGAGCTGCGCGGGCTCCACGAGCGGCTGCGCCACAGCCTCGGCCAGGTGGGCACCGCGGGGGCGACTGGGAGGGTGCTGGGGTAACTGGGAGGGATGGGGAGGGCGCCAGGGACGGGTGAGGAGGGGACATGGAGTAACTGGGAGGGTACCAGGGATAACTGGAAGGGTGCCAGGGTAACCGGGAGGAATGGGGGAGGGCTCCAGGCATGGGTGGGGAGGGGGCGTGGAGTGACTGGGAGGGTACCAGGGGTAACTGGGAGGAGTGGGGAGGGTGCTGGGGTAACTGGGAGGGTGCCGGGGTAACTGGGAAGGGTGGGGAGGGGGCGTGGAGTGACTGGGAGAGTACCAGGGGTAAATGGGACAGTGCCAGGGACAACTGGGAGAGGTGGGGTGGGTGTCTGGAGTAACTGGGAGGGGACATGGAGTAACTGGCTGTCCGTGAGCGGTAACTGGTGGTCCCTGGGGTGTGCCCGGTGGTCCCTGAGCTGTCACTGGTGTGCCCGCAGGCGGTGCAGGAGCAGAGCGCGGCGGGCGAGGCGCTGGCGCGGGCGCGGGCGGAGCAGGAGCGGCTCCGGGCGGAGCAGGAGCGGCTGGGCCGGACTCAGGCGGCGCTGGCCCAGGACGGGGCCGGCCTGGCCGTGCAGCTCGCGGCTGCCCAGCGCCAGGAGCGGCACCGCGACCGCGAGGCCGCCGGGCTCAGGTGCGAGCTGCGCCGGGGGGTGCCGGGCTCTGGTGGGTGCCGGGGCGGCTCCGGCCCCGTGCCCAGCCCCGCGCCCCGCGCTCCGGCAGGTCGGAGAAGGAGGGGCTGGAGAGCAGCGTGTTCCAGCTGCAGCAGGAGCTGGCCCAGCTCCAGGCCCGCAACCAGCAGCTGGAGGCCCAGGGCCGGACACTGGCGCAGGCCAAGGAGGCGCTGGAGGGTGAGGGGTCCCGGCCACTCGTGTGTCCCATCGGGCCGGCCGTGCCCAGCTCCAGCCCAGCCGTCCCCATCTTCATCCTCATCCCCATCATCCTCATCCTCAGCTCCATCCACCTGTCCCCACTGGCAGGGGGTGTCCCCATGACCGAGGGGTGTCCCCACTGATCTGGGGGGTGTCCCCATTGTCTGGGGGGTGTCCCCATGACCGAGGGGTGTCCCCGCTGATCTCGAGGGTGTCCCCATGACCGAGGGGTGTCCCCGCTAATCTGGGGGGTGTCCCCGTGACCGAGGGGTGTCCCCCCTGATCTGGGGGGTGTCCCATGGCGGGGTGTCCCCATGACCGAGGGGTGTCCCCCCTGATCTGGGGGGTGTCCCATGGCGGGGTGTCCCCATGACCGAGGGGTGTCCCCATGACCAAGGGGTGTCCCCGCTGATCTGGGGGGTGTCCCCATGACCGAGGGGTGTCCCCGCTGATCTGGGGGGTGTCCCCACGGTGTCCCTCAGCGGAGCTGGGCGCGGCGCGGCGGGAGCGGGCGCAGGAGCTGCGGGAGCGGCGCCAGGCGGTGGCGGTGGCCGAGACGGCCGCGGTGACAGCGGCCCTGCAGAGCGCCCGCGACGCCCACCGGGAGCAGCTCGAGCACCTCCAGCGAGAGAAGGTGCGCACGGGGCGGGGGGGCACGAGGTTTGGGGCTGCGGGAGTGATTTTGGGGGCTGTGGTGGTGATTTTGGGACTTTGGGGTACTGTGGTGGGGTTTTTTAGGGCGTGATGGTGAATTTTTGGGTGTGATGGTGATTTTGAGGCGTTTTAAGGATGATTGTAGGGGCACGATGTTGGTTATTGGGGAATAATGTTGGGTTTTGGGGCGAAATGTTGGGTTTTGGGGTAAATTTTTGGGTGTTGTGGCTCAGTGGCGATTTTTGGGGTGAAATATAGATTTCTGGGGTGCAGAGCTGATTTTTGATGCACACGCTGATTGTTGAGGGCACAGTGGTGATTTTTGGGGTGCAACCTTGATTCCTGACGCTCCCACTGATTTTTGGCGCACGATGCTCGGGGTGCAGTGCTGGTCGTTTGGGTTCACTGATGACATTTTTGGGGTTCACTGATGATTTTTGGGGTTCCTCGATGATCTGTGGGGTTGGCAGGAGGAGCTGGAGGCCGAGCGGGGCCGGCTGGTGCAGGAGCACGAGGAGCTGGTGGCCGAGCTGGCGGCAGCGCGGCAGCAGCGCCAGAGCGAGAAGCAGCAGGTGGGTGACCCCGGTGCCCCCCCGGCCCTGTGCCAGCCCCGTGTCCCCCAGCCCTGGGCCAGCCCTGCTGTCCCCCCAGGCGCTGGCGCTGCAGGAGGAGGAGCGGGTGGCCCTGGCGGGGACACTGGCGGGGCTCCAGCGGAGCCTGGACGAGGCCACGGCCGAGCTGGAGCAGCAGCGGCGAGAGGTCACGAGCCACCAGGAGAAGGAGCAGGTGGGTTTGGGGGGCTCCCAGGACCCCCCCCCAGGGTGGCACAGAGCCCCACAGAGCCCCCACTTCAAGCCCCCGTGCCCAGGTGTCCCCCCCTCATTGCGACGCCCATTGCCAAAGTGTCCCCTCCTACTGTGGCCACCATGCCTGGGGGTCCCCCATGTCACCCCCCAGTTCCTGGGTGTTCCCCACTGCAACCCCTCCTGTCTGAACATCTCCTGTGGCCCCCCCCATGCCTGGGGATCCCCCATGCCACCCCCCAGTGCATCTCCCCATTCATGGCTATCCCACATGGCCCCCACAATGAAGCCCCCCCTTTCTGGGTATCCCCCCCACTGCAGCACCCATGCCCCAAATGCACCCCCCTGCCTGAGCCTCACCCCCACCACTGCACGACCCCCGCAGTGACCCCTTTCTCGCAGCCCCCCAACTTCACCCCACATGTCCCCGAGCAGTGGGGCTCAGCTGTGGTACCTGAGCCCCCTCACCCCATCCCTGTACCACCCCCATTGCCCCCCTCTTCCTGGGACCCCATCCCCATTGCCCCCCTGCCTCCGGGACCCCACCCCCGTCGTGCCGCCCCCCGGGAGCCCCCAAAGGAGGGCGGAGGGGGGTCTCAGGGTGCCGTGCCCCGCTCAGGGCTTGGCCGCGGAGCTGCGCTCGCTGCGGGCGCGGGCGGAGGAGGCGGCGCTGAGCCACGAGCGGGAGGCGAGGACGCTCCGGGACGAAGCGGCAGCGGCGGCCAAGCAGCGGGACAGCGCCCTGCGGGAGGCGAGTTCCCCCCCCAAACGCCTTCCCGCCCCTCTAAGTCCCCGAAGCCCCCTAAATCCCGGCTCGGGGCAGGCGGAGGAGGCGCGGGCGCAGCTGCGGGCGGTGGCGGAGGCGCGGGCGGCGGCGCGGCGGGAGCTGCAGGAGGCGCAGCGCCAGGCCCGGGACAGCCGCGAGGGCCGGGACGCGGAGCGGCGGCGGGCGCAGGAGGCGCGGCGGGCCCTGGGCGACGCGGGCCGCGAGAAGGAAGCGCTGCAGCGCTCCAACGAGGAGCTGCGGGCGGCCCTGCGGCGCGCCGAGGGAGAGCGCATCAGGTCGGGAGGGCGGGATGCGCCGGGACACGGGATGCCCGAGCTGGGAGGTGCAGGGGGAGGGTGCGGCGCCTTGGAGGGGATGCTCAGGGCTGGAAGGATGCTCAGGATAAGGGAACGTCCAGGCTGGGAGATACAGGAGTCGGAGTGATGGCTGGGACAAGAGGCTGCCCAAGCTGGGAGATGCAGGAGTTGGGAGACGCTCAGGATGAGGGGAGCAGAAGTTTGGAGATGCAGGAGTTGGGAGACGCTCAGGATGAGGGAAGCTGGGAATTACGAGGGTGATCCCCACCCTGGAGGGCGATGCCTGGGCTGGGGGTGATGCTCGGGACACAGGGACGCTCAGGTTGGGATGCTCCGGTCGGGATGGGGCGATGCTCCAGGTCAGGGGGGCACTCAGGACAAGGTGATGGAAATTTGGGGATGGGGACGGGCACAGCTGGGGCAGTGCTGGGGGGTGCTGCCAGCCCCTGCTCCGCGCTGCCGCAGCCTGAAGCGCTCCGGGGAGGACAAGGAGCAGCGGCTGGCGCTGCTGGAGGCGGCGCGGGCGGCGGCCGAGCGGGAGGTGTCGGAGCTGCGGGCGGCGCTGCGGGGGCTGGAGCGCGCCCGCCTCGAGAGCCGCCGGGAGCTGCAGGAGCTGCGCCGCCAGGTCAGGGACAGCGGGGACGGCGGGGGTGGCACAGCCCCTCCCCGGCCTTCGGGGGCGTCCCCGAACCGCTGCCGCCGCCCCGCGGGCAGGTGAAGGAGCTGGACAGCGAGAACAGCCGGCGGGGCCGAGAGCTGGGGGAGCTGCAGGCGCGGGTGGCCCTGGAGGAGCAGCGGGAGCAGCGGAGCCGCCGCGAAGCCTCCGGCCTCCGGCAGAAGGTGGCGGAGAGCGAGGCCGGCACCGAGGCCGCCAGGAAGGAGGTGAGGGCACCCTTCGTGGGTGTCCCGTGTCCCGAAGTGTCCCTGTCCCGCCACAGCTGGCTATCCTGTGTGTCTGGAGGTGTCCCTGTCCCCGAACCCCATAGCTTGGTGCTTTTTGTCCCCAGTCATCCCCGTCACTGTGGTATCCTGCATCCCTGGAGCTCCCATCACCCCACTGCCCCATCCCCTGCATCCCTGGAGCTCCCTGTTACCCCACTGCCCCATCCCCTGCATCCCTGGAGCTCCCATCACCCCACTGCCCCATCCCCTGCATCCCTGGAGCTCCCATCACCCCACTGCCCCATCCCCTGCATCCCTGGAGCTCCCTGTTACCCCACTGCCCCATCCCCTGCATCCCTGGAGCTCCCATCACCCCACTGCCCCATCCCCTGCATCCCTGGAGCTCCCATCACCCCACTGCCCCATCCCCTGCATCCCTGCAGTTCCCTGTTACCCCACTGCTCCATCCCCTGCATCCCTGGAGCTCCCATCACCCCACTGCCCCATCCCCTGCATCCCTGGAGCTCCCATCACCCCACTGCCCCATCCCCTGCATCCCTGGAGCTCCCTGTTACCCCACTGCCCCATCCCCTGCATCCCTGGAGTTCCCATCACCCCACTGCCCCATCCCCTGCATCCCTGGAGCTCCCTGTTACCCCACTGCCCCATCCCCTGCATCCCTGGAGCTCCCTGTTACCCCACTGCTCCATCCCCTGCATCCCTGCAGTTCCCATCACCCCACTGCCCCATCCCCTGCATCCCTGGAGCTCCCTGTTACCCCACTGCCCCATCCCCTGCATCCCTGGAGCTCCCATCACCCCACTGCCCCATCCCCTGCATCCCTGGAGTTCCCATCACCCCACTGCCCCATCCCCTGCATCCCTGGAGCTCCCTGTTACCCCACAGCCCCATCCCCTGCATCCCTGGAGCTCCCTGTTACCCCACAGCCCCATCCCCTGCATCCCTGGAGCTCCCTGTTACCCCACTGCCCCATCCCCTGCATCCCTGGAGCTCCCATCACCCCACTGCTCCATCCCCTGCATCCCTGGAGTTCCCTGTTACCCCACTGCCCCATCCCCTGCATCCCTGGAGCTCCCATCACCCCACTGCCCCATCCCCTGCATCCCTGGAGCTCCCTGTTACCCCACTGCTCCATCCCCTGCATCCCTGGAGCTCCCATCACCCCACTGCTCCATCCCCTGCATCCCTGGAGCTCCCTGTTACCCCACTGCCCCATCCCCTGCATCCCTGGTGCTCCCTGTTACCCCACTGCCCCATCCCCTGCATCCCTGGAGTTCCCATCACCCCACTGCCCCATCCCCTGCATCCCTGGAGCTCCTTGTTACCCCACTGCCCCATCCCCTGCATCCCTGGAGCTCCCTGTTACCCCACTGCCCCATCCCCTGCATCCCTGGAGCTCCCATCACCCCACTGCTCCATCCCCTGCATCCCTGGAGCTCCCATCACCCCACTGCCCCATCCCCTGCATCCCTGGAGCTCCCATCACCCCACTGCTCCATCCCCTGCATCCCTGGAGCTCCCGTTACCCCACTGCTCCATCCCCTGCATCCCTGGAGCTCCCATCACCCCACTGCTCCATCCCCTGCATCCCTGGAGCTCCCTGTTACCCCACTGCTCCATCCCCTGCATCCCTGGAGCTCCCTGTTACCCCACTGCTCCATCCCCTGCATCCCTGGAGCTCCCATCACCCCACTGCCCCATCCCCTGCATCCCTGGAGCTCCCATCACCCCACTGCCCCATCCCCTGCATCCCTGGAGCTCCCTGTTACCCCACTGCTCCATCCCCTGCATCCCTGGAGCTCCCATCACCCCACTGCTCCATCCCCTGCATCCCTGGAGCTCCCATCACCCCACTGCCCCATCCCCTGCATCCCTGGAGCTCCCTGTTACCCCACTGCTCCATCCCCTGCATCCCTGGAGCTCCCTGTTACCCCACTGCCCCATCCCCTGCATCCCTGGAGCTCCCTGTTACCCCACTGCCCCATCCCCTGCATCCCTGGAGCTCCCATCACCCCACTGCTCCATCCCCTGCATCCCTGGAGCTCCCATCACCCCACTGCCCCATCCCCTGCATCCCTGGAGCTCCCATCACCCCACTGCTCCATCCCCTGCATCCCTGGAGCTCCCTGTTACCCCACTGCCCCATCCCCTGCATCCCTGCAGTTCCCATCACCCCACTGCCCCATCCCCTGCATCCCTGGAGCTCCCTGTTACCCCACTGCCCCATCCCCTGCATCCCTGGAGCTCCCTGTTACCCCACTGCCCCATCCCCTGCATCCCTGGAGCTCCCTGTTACCCCACTGCCCCATCCCCTGCATCCCTGGAGCTCCCATCACCCCACTGCCCCATCCCCTGCATCCCTGGAGCTCCCTGTTACCCCACTGCCCCATCCCCTGCATCCCTGGAGCTCCCATCACCCCACTGCCCCATCCCCTGCATCCCTGGAGCTCCCTGTTACCCCACTGCCCCATCCCCTGCATCCCTGGAGCTCCCTGTTACCCCACTGCCCCATCCCCTGCATCCCTGGAGCTCCCTGTTACCCCACTGCTCCATCCCCTGCATCCCTGGAGCTCCCTGTTACCCCACTGCCCCATCCCCTGCATCCCTGGAGCTCCCTGTTACCCCACTGCCCCATCCCCTGCATCCCTGGAGCTCCCATCACCCCACTGCCCCATCCCCTGCATCCCTGGAGCTCCCTGTTACCCCACTGCCCCATCCCCTGCATCCCTGGAGCTCCCATCACCCCACTGCCCCATCCCCTGCATCCCTGGAGCTCCCTGTTACCCCACTGCTCCATCCCCTGCATCCCTGGAGCTCCCATCACCCCACTGCTCCATCCCCTGCATCCCTGGAGCTCCCATCACCCCACTGCCCCATCCCCTGCATCCCTGGAGCTCCCTGTTACCCCACTGCTCCATCCCCTGCATCCCTGGAGCTCCCTGTTACCCCACTGCCCCATCCCCTGCATCCCTGGAGCTCCCTGTTACCCCACTGCTCCATCCCCTGCATCCCTGGAGCTCCCTGTTACCCCACTGCCCCATCCCCTGCATCCCTGGAGCTCCCTGTTACCCCACTGCCCCATCCCCTGCATCCCTGGAGCTCCCATCACCCCACTGCTCCATCCCCTGCATCCCTGGAGCTCCCATCACCCCACTGCCCCATCCCCTGCATCCCTGGAGCTCCCTGTTACCCCACTGCTCCATCCCCTGCATCCCTGGAGCTCCCTGTTACCCCACTGCCCCATCCCCTGTGTCCTTACGGGTCCTCCATCCCCATTGCTCCCTCCCTGCCATCCCCGTCCCTCCATGCCTCCCACGCCCCCGTTCCCCTCTCTCCTCACCCCTTCCCTCGCGGCTCCCGCAGCTGCAGCAGCTCCAGCAGCGCCTGGCGGAGGCGGAGCAGGAGTTCCGGCAGCGGGAGCAGGAGCTGTCCCGCAGCCTGGAGGAGGCGCGGGGCAATGAGAAGAAGCTGCTGGCGGACGCCCGGAACCTGCAGCTGAAGGTGGAGGCGGCGCGGGC
Source organism: Corvus moneduloides (assembly GCF_009650955.1). NCBI lineage: Eukaryota > Metazoa > Chordata > Aves > Passeriformes > Corvidae > Corvus > Corvus moneduloides. Next base: position 7,917,740 of record NC_045497.1, read on the forward strand.
CGAGGTGGCCGAGCTGGGGCTGCGGCTGAGCGCGGCGCAGGGCCGGGCCCAGGGGCTGGAGGCGGAGCTGGCCCGGGGCGAGGAGCAGCGCAGGGCCACCGAGTCCCGCCTGGGCGGCCTCCAGGCCACCCTGCGCCGCACCGTGGCCGTCGCCAGGGCCAAGGGTGAGCGGCCCCGGCTGGGGCTGAGGGGAAGGGACGTGTCCCTCTGCGGGACCCCGTGTCACCCCACTGACCCAGCCCTGGGGGTCTCCAGCACACCAGTGCTGCGGCCCCTGCATCCCGGGGGTCTCCATAGCCCCCCAAATTCCATCCCCTGCATCCCCGGGGTCTCCACACCCCCAAATTCCATCCCCTGCATCCCGGGGGTCTCCATAGCCCCCCAAATTCCATCCCCTGCATCCCCGGGGTCTCCACACCCCCAAATTCCATCCCCTGCATCCCCGGGGTCTCCACACCCCCAAATTCCATCCCCTGCATCCCCGGGGTCTCCCAAACCCCCAAATTCCATCCCCTGCATCCCCGGGGTCTCCATAGCCCGCCAAATTCCATCCCCTGCATCCCGGGGGTCTCCATAGCCCCCCAAATTCCATCCCCTGCATCCCCGGGGTCTCCACACCCCCAAATTCCATCCCCTGCATCCCCGGGGTCTCCATAGCCCGCCAAATTCCATCCCCTGCATCCCGGGGGTCTCCACACCCCCAAATTCCATCCCCTGCATCCCGGGGGTCTCCATAGCCCCCCAAATTCCATCCCCTGCATCCCCGGGGTCTCCAACCCCCCAAATTCCATCCCCTGCATCCCCGGGGGTCTCCATAGCCCCCCAAATTCCATCCCCTGCATCCCCGGGGTCTTCACACCCCCAAATTCCATCCCCTGCATCCCCGGGGTCTCCATAGCCCCCCAAATTCCATCCCCTGCATCCCCGGGGTCTCCATAGCCCCCCAAATTCCATCCCCTGCATCCCCGGGGTCTCCACACCCCCAAATTCCATCCCCTGCATCCCCGGGGTCTCCCAAACCCCCAAATTCCATCCCCTGCATCCCCGGGGTCTCCCAAACCCCCAAATTCCATCCCCTGCATCCCCGGGGTCTCCATAGCCCGCCAAATTCCATCCCCTGCATCCCGGGGGTCTCCATAGCCCCCCAAATTCCATCCCCTGCATCCCCGGGGTCTCCACACCCCCAAATTCCATCCCCTGCATCCCCGGGGTCTCCATAGCCCGCCAAATTCCATCCCCTGCATCCCGGGGGTCTCCACACCCCCAAATTCCATCCCCTGCATCCCGGGGGTCTCCATAGCCCCCCAAATTCCATCCCCTGCATCCCCGGGGTCTCCATAGCCCCCCAAATTCCATCCCCTGCATCCCCGGGGTCTCCACACCCCCAAATTCCATCCCCTGCATCCCCGGGGTCTCCATAGCCCGCGAAATTCCATCCCCTGCATCCCGGGGGTCTCCATAGCCCCCCAAATTCCATCCCCTGCATCCCCGGGGTCTCCACACCCCCAAATTCCATCCCCTGCATCCCCAGGGTCTCCATACCCCCCCAAATTCCATCCCCTGCATCCCCGGGGTCTCCCAACCCCCCAAATTCCATCCCCTGCATCCCCAGGGTCTCCCAAACCCCCAAATTCCATCCCCTGCATCCCCGGGGTCTCCACACCCCCAAATTCCATCCCCTGCATCCCCGGGGTCTCCCAGACCCCCAGATTCCATCCCCTGCATCCCCGGGGTCTCCCAGACCCCCAAATTCCATCCTCTGCATCCCCGGGGTCTCCCAGACCCCCAGATTCCATCCTCTGCATCCCCTGGGTCTCTAAACCCCCAAATTCCATCCCCTGCATCCCCGGGGTCTCCACACCCCCAAATTCCATCCCCTGCATCCCCGGGGTCTCCCACACCCCCAAATTCCATCCCCTGCATCCCCGGGGTCTCCACACCCCCAAACTCCATCCCCTGCATCCCCGGGGTCTCCCAGACCCCCAAATTCCATCCCCTGCATCCCCGGGGTCTCCACACCCCCAAATTCCATCCCCTGCATCCCCGGGGTCTCCCACACCCCCAAATTCCATCCCCTGCATCCCCGGGGTCTCCCAGACCCCCAAATTCCATCCCCTGCATCCCCGGGGTCTCCACACCCCCAAATTCCATCCCCTGCATCCCCGGGGTCTCCCAACCCCCAAATTCCATCCCCTGCATCCCCGGGGTCTCCCAACCCCCCAAATTCCATCCCCTGCATCCCCAGGGTCTCTAAACCCCCAAATTCCATCCCCTGCATCCCCGGGGTCTCCAACCCCCCAAATTCCATCCCCTGCATCCCGGGGGTCTCCCAGACCCCCAAATTCCATCCCCTGCATCCCGGGGGTCTCCCAAACCCCCAGATTCCATCCCCTGCATCCCCTGGGTCTCTAAACCCCCAAATTCCATCCCCTGCATCCCCGGGGTCTTCCAGACCCCCAGATTCCATCCCCTGCATCCCCGGGGTCTCCCAGACCCCCAGATTCCATCCTCTGCATCCCCTGGGTCTCCCAGACCCCCAAATTCCATCCCCTGCATCCCCGGGGTCTCCCAGACCCCCAAATTCCATCCTCTGCATCCCCTGGGTCTCTAAACCCCCAAATTCCATCCTCTGCATCCCCGGGGTCTCCACACCCCCAAATTCCATCCCCTGCATCCCCGGGGTCTCCCAGACCCCCAAATTCCATCCCCTGCATCCCCGGGGTCTCCAACCCCCCAAATTCCATCCCCTGCATCCCCGGGGTCTCCAACCCCCCAAATTCCATCCCCTGCATCCCGGGGGTCTCCCAGACCCCCAAATTCCATCCCCTGCATCCCGGGGGTCTCCCAAACCCCCAAATTCCATCCCCTGCATCCCCGGGGTCTCCCACACCCCCAAATTCCATCCCCTGCATCCCCGGGGTCTCCATACCCCCAAATTCCATCCCCTGCATTCCTGGGGTCTCCATACCCCCAAATTCCATCCCCTGCATCCCCGGGGTCTCCCAGACCCCCAAATTCCATCCCCTGCATCCCCGGGGTCTCCATACCCCCAAATTCCATCCCCTGCATCCCTGGGGTCTCCACACCCCCCCAAATTCCATCCCCTGCATCCCCGGGGTCTCCATACCCCCAAATCCCACCCCCTGCCCCCCTTTGCTCCCCCACTGCTCCATCCCCCCAGCCCAGCCCGGTGTCCCCCCGCCTCCCCGCTTTTTCCCCCACAGGCGGGGGCCCGGAGGGGCCGGGAAGCCCCGGCTCGTTCCCGGATCCCGACGCCGATCCCGAGGCGCTGCGGGCGGCGCTGCGGGAATTCCTGCGGGAGCTGCAGGACGCGCAGCGGGAGCGGGTGCGTCCCCCTGTGCCTCCCGTCCCCGCTACCCCAAAAAGGCGCTTGGCCAGCCCGGTGCCAGCCCGGTGCCGTGTTCCCGGCGCAGGAGGAGCTCCGGGGGCAGCTGGGCAGCCTGGGCCGGCGCCTGGCGGAGGCGGAGGCGGAGCGGGACAGCGCCGGCGCCCGCGCACAGCAGCTCCAGAAACTGCTGGAGGAGAGCGAGCAAGGTGAGGGGGGTTTTTTGGGAGTTGGGGGATTCGGGGTGGTTCGGAGCCTCCACAGCGAGTGGGAGCTTGGAGGGAAACTGAGGCACCGGGAGGGGAGGGTGCTCCCCGGGATTTCCTCCAAAATCCTGGTGGAAAACGTCGTAAATCCCAGTAAACCCCAGTAAAACTCTTCTGTATCGCCTTTAAACCCCAGTGCAAGTGGTAAAAACTTCCGTGTATCTCTCTAAACGCAATAAAACCCCTCTGCATGCCCCATAAATCCCAGCAAGACGGGTAAAACTCTCGTGGATGCCCATAAATCTCACTAAAACTGGTGAACTCCCCTCTGGATCCCATGTAAATACCAGTTAAACTGGTAGACTCCACAAAACCCAGTAAAATCCCCCGTGCAAACTCCATAAACCCCAATAAAGTGGGCAGAACCTGTCTGCATCCCACGTAAATCCCAGTAAAACCAGTAAATTCCCTGTGTATTTCCTGCAAACCCCAATAAAACGGCTGAAAAAACCCTGAGCAAACTCCATAAATCCCAATAAAATTAAATTTAAAAGCCAAAAAATTAAATAATAATAATTTTTAAACCCAACCCATTTAAAAAATCCCCATAAACTGCAGTGAAACTGGTGAACTCCCCTGCAGATCCCACGTAAATCCCAGTAAAACCGGTAAACTCCCTGGGCAGTCTCCATAAATCCCAATAAAGTGGGTAAAAGCCCTGTGCATCCCTCTTAAACCCCGGTAAACCCAAGAACCCCTCCCAGTTTATCGCCCATAAACTCCAAATAAATTGGGAAAATCTCCCTGCGCCCCACAGGCACCCCAGGAAAACTGGGAAATGCCCTGAGCAAACGCCATAAATCCCAATAAAGTGGGTGAAGCGCCCCCTGAATGTCCCATAAACCTCGGTAAAACTGGTAACCTCCAGCGGATCCCCTGTAACTCCCAGTAAAACTGGGAACCCCCCCGTGCAAACTCCGTAAATCCCAGTAAAATGGGTAAAACCCCTGTGCACCCCCATGAACCCCAGTAGAACTGGGAACTCCCCAGTGGGTCCTCGGTAAACCCAGGAAAACTGGGCAAACCCCTGTGTATCCCCCTTAAATCCCAGTAACCCCCCTGCCTCCCCAGTAAACCCCAGTCAACTCCTGCTGAATCCCTTTAAACCCCAGTTAACCCCCCTAAACCCCAGTAAATCCCCATAAATCCCAGTAACCCCCCGTAAACCCCCCTAAAACCCCAGTAAACCCCATAAAACCCCAGTAAACCCTCATAAATCCCAGTAAATCCCCATAAATCCCAGTAACCCTCCTAAAACCCCAGTAAACCCCCATAAATCCCAGTAACCCCCCCAAAACCCCCTAAAACCCCAGTAACCCCCCTAAAACCCCAGTAACCCCCCTAAAACCCCAGTAAAGCCCTCTAAACCCCAGTAACCCCCCAACATCCCCTGTAAACCTCTCTGCAACTCCCATAAACCCCAATGAACCCCTGCTGCATCCCCCAGAAACCCCAGTAAACCCCAGTAACCCCCTCTGCACCCCCACAAACCCCAGTAACCCCCCTTTTTCCCCCCAAATCCCCGGTGTCCCCTCTTTCCCCCAAATCCCCGGTGCCCCCTCTTTACCCCCAAATCCCCGGTGTCCCCTATCCCCCCAAATCCCCGGTGTCCCCTCTTTCCTCCCAAATCCCCGGTGCCCCCTCTTTACCCCAAATCCCCGGTGCCCCCTCTTTACCCCCCAAATCCCCGGTGCCCCCTCTTTACCCCAAATCCCCGGTGCCCCCTCTTTACCCCCCAAATCCCCGGTGCCCCCTCTTTTCCCCCCAAATCCCCGGTGTCCCCTCTTTACCCCCCAAATCCCCGGTGCCCCCTCTTTCCCCCCAAGCCCCGGTGTCCCCTCTTTCCCCCCAAGCCCCGGTGCCCCCTCTTTACCCCCCAAATCCCCGGTGTCCCCTCTTTCCCCCCAAATCCCTGGTGTCCCCTCTTTCCCCCCAAATCCCCGGTGTCCCCTTTCCCCCCAAATCCCCGGTGCCCCCTCTTTACCCCAAAGCCCCGGTGCCCCCTCTTTCCCCCCAAATCCCCGGTGCCCCCTCTTTCCCCCCAAATCCCCGGTGTCCCCTCTTTCCCCCCCAAATCCCCGGTGCCCCCTCTTTACCCCCCAAATCCCCGGTGTCCCCTTTCCCCCCAAATCCCCGGTGTCCCCTCTTTCCCCCCAAATCCCCGGTGCCCCCTCTTTACCCCCCAAATCCCCGGTGTCCCCTTTCCCCCCAAATCCCCGGTGCCCCCTCTTTACCCCAAATCCCCGGTGTCCCCTCTTTACCCCCCAAATCCCCGGTGCCCCCTCTCTCCCCCCAAGCCCCGGTGTCCCCTCTTTACCCCAAATCCCCGGTGTCCCCTCTTTCCCCCCAAGCCCCGGTGTCCCCTCTTTAACCCCAAAACCCCCGGTGTCCCCTCTTTCCCCCAAATCCCCGGTGTCCCCTCTTTACCCCCCAAATCCCCGGTGTCCCCTCTTTACCCCCCAAATCCCCGGTGTCCCCTCTTTCCCCCCAAATCCCCGGTGTCCCCTCTTTCCCCCAAATCCCCGGTGTCCCCTCTTTACCCCAAATCCCCGGTGCCCCCTCTTTACCCCCAAATCCCCGGTGTCCCCTCTTTACCCCAAATCCCCGGTGCCCCCTCTTTACCCCCAAATCCCCGGTGTCCCCTTTTTCCCCCCAAGCCCCGGTGTCCCCTCTTTACCCCAAATCCCCGGTGTCCCCTCTTTACCCCAAATCCCCGGTGCCCCCTCTTTACCCCCAAATCCCCGGTGTCCCCTTTTTCCCCCCAAGCCCCGGTGTCCCCTCTTTACCCCAAATCCCCGGTGTCCCCTCTTTCCCCCAAATCCCCGGTGTCCCCTCTTTACCCCCCAAATCCCCGGTGTCCCCTCTTTCCTCCCAAATCCCCGGTGTCCCCTCTTTCGCCCAAATCCCCGGTGTCCCCTCTTTACCCCAAATCCCCGGTGTCCCCTCTTTCCCCCCAAATCCCCGGTGTCCCCTCTTTCCCCCCAAATCCCCGGTGTCCCCTCTTTCCCCCCAAATCCCCGGTGCCCCCTCTTTACCCCAAAGCCCCGGTGTCCCCTCTTTCCCCCCAAGCCCCGGTGTCCCGGTAACGCGGGCAGGGCCCGGTCCCCGCCGCGCTGACCGCGGGCCCCGCTGTGGCCGCACAGGGCGCCGAGAGCTGAGCGGCTCCCGGGCCGCGCTGCTGCTGCGGGAGGAGACCCTGCGCCATTCCCAGCGGGAATGCCGCGAGCTGCGGGACAGGCTGGCGGGCCTGGAGCGGAGCCTGCGCTCTGCCGAGCGGGAGCGGCGCGCGGCGCAGGTGGGAATGTGCGGAGTCCAGGTGGGAATGCGGGACAGGCCGGGCGGGAAGGATGGGTAGCCCAGGCGGGAAGGATGGATATCCCAGGCGGGAAGGATGGGTATCCCGGGCGGGAAGGATGGATATCCCAGGCGGGAAGGATGGGTATCCCGGGCGGGAAGGATGGATATCCCAGGCGGGAAGGATGGATATCCCGGGCGGGAAGGATGGGTAGCCCAGGCGGGAAGGATGGGTATCCCAGGCGGGAAGGATGGGTATCCCGGGCGGGAAGGATGGATATCTCAGGCGGGAAGGATGGATATCCCGGGCGGGAAGGATGGGTAGCCCAGGCGGGAAGGATGGATATCCCAGGCGGGAAGGATGGGTATCCCGGGCGGGAAGGATGGGTATCCCGGCTGGGAAGGATGGATATCCCGGGCGGGAAGGATGGGTATCCCGGGCGGGAAGGATGGGTATCCCAGGCGGGAAGGATGGGTATCCCGGGCGGGAAGGATGGATATCTCAGGCGGGAAGGATGGATATCCCGGGCGGGAAGGATGGGTATCCCGGGCGGGAAGGATGGATATCCCAGGCGGGAAGGATGGATATCCCGGGCGGGAAGGATGGGTAGCCCAGGCGGGAAGGATGGGTATCCCAGGCGGGAAGGATGGGTATCCCGGGCGGGAAGGATGGATATCTCAGGCGGGAAGGATGGATATCCCGGGCGGGAAGGATGGGTAGCCCAGGCGGGAAGGATGGATATCCCAGGCGGGAAGGATGGGTATCCCGGGCGGGAAGGATGGGTATCCCGGCTGGGAAGGATGGATATCCCGGGCGGGAAGGATGGGTATCCCGGGCGGGAAGGATGGATATCCCAGGCGGGAAGGATGGGTATCCCGGGTGGGAAGGATGGATATCCCGGGCGGGAAGGATGGATATCCCGGGTGGGAAGGATGGGTATCCCGGCTGGGAAGGATGGATATCCCGGGCGGGAAGGATGGGTAGCCCGGGCGGGAAGGATGGGTATCCCGGCTGGGAAGGATGGATATCCCGGCTGGGAAGGATGGATATCCCGGGCGGGAAGGATGGATATCCCAGGCGGGAAGGATGGGTATCCCAGGCGGGAAGGATGGATATCCCAGGTGGGAAGGATGGATATCCCGGGTGGGAAGGATGGATATCCCAGGCGGGAAGGATGGATATCCCGGCTGGGAAGGATGGGTAGCCCAGGTGGGAAGGATGGATATCCCGGCTGGGAAGGATGGATATCCCGGGCGGGAAGGATGGGTATCCCGGGCGGGAAGGATGGATATCCCAGGCGGGAAGGATGGGTATCCCAGGCGGGAAGGATGGGTATCCCGGGCGGGAAGGATGGGTATCCCAGGCGGGAAGGATGGATATCCCGGGTGGGAAAGATGGATATCCCAGGCGGGAAGGATGGGTATCCCGGCTGGGAATGATGGGTATCCCGGGCGGGAAGGATGGGTATCCCGGGCGGGAAGGATGGGTATCCCGGGCGGGAAGGATGGATATCCCGGCTGGGAAGGACGGATATCCCGGCTGGGAAGGATGGGTATCCCGGGCGGGAAGGATGGATATCCCGGCTGGGAAGGACGGATATCCCGGCTGGGAAGGATGGGTATCCCGGCTGGGAAGGACGGATATCCCGGCTGGGAAGGATGGATATCCCGGGCGGGAAGGATGGATATCCCGGGTGGGAAGGATGGGTATCCCGGGCGGGAAGGATGGGTATCCCGGGCGGGAAGGGTGGGTATCCCGGGCGGGAAGGATGGATATCCCGGGCGGGAAGGATAGATATCCCGGGCGGGAAGGATGGATATCCCGGGCGGGAAGGATGGATATCCCGGGCGGGAAGGGTGGGTATCCCAGGCGGGAAGGATGGGTATCCCGGGTGGGAAGGATGGGTATCCCGGGCGGGAAGGATGGATATCCCGGCTGGGAAGGATGGATATCCCGGGCGGGAAGGATAGATATCCCGGGCGGGAAGGATGGATATCCCGGGCGGGAAGGGTGGGTATCCCGGGCGGGAAGGATGGGTATCCCGGGCGGGAAGGACGGATATCCCGGCTGGGAAGGATGGGTATCCCGGGCGGGAAGGATGGGTATCCCGGGCGGGAAGGATGGATATCCCGGCTGGGAAGGATGGGTATCCCGGGCGGGAAGGATGGGTATCCCGGGCGGGAAGGATGGATATCCCGGGCGGGAAGGATGGGTATCCCGGCTGGGAAGGATGGGTATCCCGGGCGGGAAGGATGGATATCCCGGGCGGGAAGGATGGGTATCCCGGGCGGGAAGGATGGGTATCCCGGGCGGGAAGGATGGGTATCCCGGCTGGGAAGGACGGATATCCCGGCTGGGAAGGATGGGTATCCCGGGCGGGAAGGATGGATATCCCGGGCGGGAAGGATGGGTATCCCGGGCGGGAAGGATGGGTATCCCGGGCGGGAAGGATGGGTATCCCGGGCGGGAAGGATGGATATCCCGGCTGGGAAGGACGGATATCCCGGCTGGGAAGGATGGGTATCCCGGGCGGGAAGGATGGGTATCCCGGGTGGGAAGGATGGATATCCCGGGCGGGAAGGATGGATATCCCGGGCGGGAAGGGTGGGTATCCCGGGCGGGAAGGATGGATATCCCGGGTGGGAAGGATGGATATCCCGGGCGGGAAGGGTGGGTATCCCGGGCGGGAAGGATGGGTATCCCGGGTAGGAATGATGGATACCCCGGGTGGGAATGATGGATATCCCGGGTGGGAACGATGGATATCCCGGGTAGGAATGATGGAGGCAGTCCAGGTGGGGGGGATGATGGGTATTCCAAGCGGGAATGTTGGGCAGTCCAGGCGGGAATAATGGGTATCCCATGTGGGAACGCCGGGCAGCACAGGCAGGAATGTGGGACAGTCCAGGTGGGAACGCTGGGTGTCCCAAGTGGGAATGCTGGACAACCCATTTGGGAATGCTGGGTAGTCAAGGTGGGAGTGATGGGTACCCCAGGTGGGAATGTGGGGCAGCCCAGGTGGGAACGCCGGGCTGCACAGGCGGGAATGCGGGCCAGTCCACGTGGGAATGCGGGCCAGTCCGGGTGGGAATGCGGGCCAGTCCACGTGGGAATGCGGGCCAGTCCACGTGGGAATGCGGGCCAGCCCGGGTGGGAATGCGGGGCAGCCCGGGTGGGGAATGCGGGGCAGCCCGGGTGGGGAATGCGGGCCAGTCCACGTGGGAATGCGGGCCAGCCCGGGTGGGAATGCGGGCCAGTCCACGTGGGAATGCGGGCCAGCCCGGGTGGGGAATGCGGGGCAGCCCGGGTGGGAATGCGGGCCAGTCCACGTGGGAATGCGGGCCAGTCCGGGTGGGAATGCGGGCCAGTCCACGTGGGAATGCGGGGCAGCCCGGGTGGGAATGCGGGCCAGCCCGGGTGGGAATGCGGGCCAGCCCGGGTGGGAATGCGGGCCAGCCCGGGTGGGAATGCCGGGCAGTCCCTGCGGGCACGGCTGCGCGCCCGGCACATCCCGGCTCCAATGCCGCGTCCTGGCGGCTCCAGGAGAAGCTGGGCGAGCTGGAGGAGGCCCGGCAGAGGCTGGAGCTGTGCGAGAGCCGGAGCTCCCGGCTGGAGCTGCAGCGGCGGGCGCTGGAGGGGGAGCTGGGCCGCGCCCGGCGCGCTCTGGCGGAGCGGGACGCGGAGGCGCGGGAGCGAGCGGAGCTGCTGCGGACACAGGTACGGCACCGATCCCGGCACATTCTGGGAAATCCCGTCCCACAGTTCCCCCTCCGCCCCCTCCCAGTGCCTCCTGAAACACTTCCCAGTCCCACAGGTCCCCCTCAGCCCCCTCCCAGTTCCCACTGAACCCGCTCCCAGTTCCCAAAGTCTCCACAGTTCCTCCGAACCCACTCCCAGTTCTCCCTGAATCCCCTCCCAGTTACCCCTGAATCACCTCATGGTTCCCACAGTTCCTCCCAAACGCCTTCCCAGTTTGCCCTAAACCCACTCCCAGTCCCCCCAGTTCCCCCTGGACCCCATTCCAGTTGTCCCCAGTTCCCCCAAAACCCCTCTCAGTCGCCCAGTTCTCCCTGAATCCCCTCCCAGTTCCCCTTTAACCCTCTCTCAGCTCCCCCAGTTCCCCCAAACCCCTTCCAAGTCCCCCAGTCCCCCCTGAATCCCCTCCCAGTTCCTCTGTTTTCCCCTGCACCTCCTCCCGTTCCCCCTGAGCCCTTTCCCAGCCCCACAGTTCCCCCCGAACCCCTTCTCAGTTCCCCCTAAACCCCCTCCCACTTCCCCCAGTTCCCCTGAACCCCTTCCCAGACCCCCCATTTCCCCCCGAGCCCCCTCCCAGTCCCCCCAGTCCCCCCAGTTCCCCCACTCTCCGCCTCCGTTCCCGGGCGCAGCTGGCTCAGGCCGAGCCCGGCTCCGGGCCGCTCCCGGTGCTGCCGGACAGCGGCTCCCGGGGGGACGCTGCGGCCGTGCCCGAGGGCTCCCGGCTCCACGAGCGGCTCCTGCAGCTCCAGAACGCCCTGGCCGCCGGCGAGACGGACCGGCGGCTGCTCCAGGTGCGATCGGAACCCCCTCCCGGTGCCCCCAGTTCCTCCCGAACCCCCTCCCCGTTCCCCTGAACCCCTTCCCGGTCCCCTCATTCTCCCTGAACCCCTTTCCCAGTCCCCCCAGTTCCCCCCCAACCTCCTCCCACTTCCCCCCTGGAACCCTTTCCCACTTCCCCCAGTTCCCTCTGAACCCCTCCCAGTGCCCCCATTCATCCTGAACCAATCCCAGTCCTTCCCAGTTCCCACTGAAACCCCTCCCACTTCCCCCTGGACCCTTTCCCAGCTCCCCCAGCCCCTCTTAACCCCCTCCCAGTTTTTCCTGAGCCCATTCCCAGTCCCTCTGAGCCCCCTGCCCGAGGGTGTCCCGGGGCTGTCCCGGGGTGTCCCGAGGGTGTTCCAGGGTGTCCCGAGGGTGTCCCGAGGGTGTCCCGGGGTGTCCCGGGGGTGTCCCAGGGTGTCCCCGGTGTCCCGAGGGTGTCCCAGGGTGTTCCAGGGTGTCCCGGGGCTGTCCCGGGGCTGTCCCGGGGGTGTCCCAGGATGTCCCAGGGTGTCCCGGGGTGTTCCGAGGGTGTCCCAGGGTGTCCCGGGGTGTTCCAGGGTCTCCCGGGGGTGTCCCGAGGCTGTCCCGGTGTTCCGGGGTGTCCCAGGGTGTCCCGGGGGTGTCCCGAGGGTGTCCCGAGGGTGTCCCGGTGTCCCGGGGTGTCCCGGGGCTGTCCCGGTGTTCCGGGGTGTCCCAGGGTGTCCCAGGGTGTCCCGGGGGTGTCCCGAGGGTGTCCCGGGGGTGTCCCGGGGCTGTCCCGGTGTTCCGGGGTGTCCCAGGGTGTCCCGAGGGTGTCCCGAGGGTGTCCCGGGGGTGTCCCGGGGCTGTCCCGGTGTTCCGGGGTGTCCCAGGGTGTCCCGAGGGTGTTCCAGGGTGTCCCGGGGGTGTCCCGGGGGTGTCCCAGGATGTCCCAGGGTGTCCCGAGGGTGTCCCAGGGTGTCCCGGGGTGTCCCGGGGTGCTCCAGGGTGTCCCGGGGGTGTCCCGAGGGTGTCCCGGGGGTGTCCCGGGGCTGTCCCGGTGTCCCGGGGTGTCCCAGGGTGTCCCGGGGCTGTCCCGGTGTCCCGGGGTGTCCCGGGGCTGTCCCGGTGTTCCGGGGTGTCCCAGGGTGTCCCGGGGCTGTCCCGGTGTCCCCCGGTGTCGCAGGAGGGGCTGGAGGAGGCGCGGCGGGCGCTGGCGGAGGCGCGGCGGGAGAAGGGAATGCTGCGGGAGCAGCTGCGGGAGCAGCGGGAGCTGGGAATGCTGCGGGAATCGGGAATGCTGCGGGAGCCGGGAATGCTCCGGGAATCGGGAATGCTCCGGGAGCCGGGGAAGGCGCAGGAGCAGGGAATGCCGCAGGAGCAGGGAATGCTGCGGGAGCTGGGAATGCCGCCCAACAGGGAACCCCAGGACCGGCAGCAGGAGGTGAGCGGGGGGGGGGGGTGCACCCCAAATTCCCTGACCTTTGACCCCAGACAGGACCCTGTGGATCCCCCATAAATAATTATCTAATGATTATCTAATGTCTGTATTATCATATCTAATTATCTGGTACTGCATTAGATAACAGATCTATTATCTGGTGTAGGTATTTTAAAATACACCTTTTTTACTCTGGTATATTTGGGGCTTTATCTGTATTTTTATCTATTTTACAGAATAATTTCTGCATTTATGTATCTATTTCCCATTTTACACATATTTACAAATTTTACTCTATTTCTGTATTATTCTGTATTTTCGGATTTTATATATTATATATTTAATATATAATATATTATAGATAATATATTATATCTAGATATATTTTTTATATCTTATGTGTATACTTCTGGCTTCACATATTTTTATCTCTATTATACATACTTTAATATATATTTATATATTCCATGTTTTTATATCTGCTACACATACTTTAATGCCTATTTTTAAAAGTACACACGTAAATATTTATTTTGCCTGTATCTACACATAAAAATATCTAAAATATACTTTTATATATTCAATATCTTTATTTATTTTTATTTTAAATAGCCTAATTTATATTAAGTATATTTATATATTTATAGCATATTAAGTACTATTTATAATAAGTATATACAAGATCTATAACATGTTAATTAGCATATGTTTATAATAAAATAGATCTATATTAATATTAAATATAGAAATATTTAAAATAAAAATGCATATATATTTATAGAATACATACAGTATGCATTTATACAGCACAGAAATGTTATATGTAACATGATATTTATAAAATATCATAGAATAATTATGTGTAATTATTATATATAAAATATAATAGAATATATACAATGGAATGTGTATAATATAATGTAATATAATATATATTCTATTAATATAAAACATATAAGTATTTTACATATATATAAAATATAATTATATTAAATACAATTATATCATATCAATATTACACATCAAATAATAGATTATTGTTATGAATTATAGAAATATAAATATTATATAGATACAATTTTGTATTTTATTCATTTTTAATGGTTTAACTATATAATAGAGATATATTTTATTACGAACATATATTAAATATGCAGATATTTAACGCATTCTGGATGTATATATTTATTATACACATAGGCTATTTAAAATAATATTATTATTTATATTTATAATTATATATTAATAATAATATTATGTAATAATAATATTTATTAAAATTAATATATTGAATCTATTAAAATGTCTTTTAGATATTTTTATGTGTATATATGAGCAAAATCGATATGTGTGTATACGTATTTTAAGAATAGGTATTGAAATAGGTGTAATGGATGTAAGAACACCCGTAACAAACAAATAGATGAATATTTCTGTATTTATACCTGCATCTCTCTGTACGAACCGCCCCCGTCTCTCTCAGGGCCCGCAGCAGCAGCAGCAGCAGGAATCTCCCGGCCGGGCCGGGCTCCCGCAGCTCCCGGCGGGCTCGGCCGAGCAGCAGCTGCAGGAGGCTCGGAAGCGAATCCAGGTGCTGCGGGTGGGTGCCTGCGCCGGGAGCTGATCCCGATCCCTGGGCTGGGAGCTGATCCCGATCCCTGGGCTGGGAGCTGATCCCGATCCATGGGCTGGGAGCTGATCCCGATCCCTGCGCCGGGAGCTGATCCCGATCCCTGGGCTGGGAGCTGATCCCGATCCATGGGCTGGGAGCTGATCCCGATCCCTGGGCTGGGAGCTGATCCCGATCCATGGGCTGGGAGCTGATCCCGATCCCTGGGCTGGGAGCTGATCCTGATCCCTGGGCTGGGAGCTGAGCCCGATCCCTGCGCCGGGAGCTGATCCCGATCCATGGGCTGGGAGCTGATCCCGATCCATGGGCTGGGAGCTGATCCCGATCCCTGCACCGGGAGCTGATCCCGATCCCTGGGCTGGGAGCTGATCCCGATCCCTGCACCGGGAGCTGATCCCGATCCCTGCGCCGGGAGCTGAGCCCGATCTACGGGCTGGGAGCTGATCCCGATCCCTGCGCCGGGAGCTGATCCTGATCCATGGGCTGGGAGCTGATCCTGATCCATGGGATGGGAGCTGATCCCGATCCCTGGGCTGGGAGCTGATCCCGATCCCTGGGCTGGGAGCTGATCCTGATCCATGGGCTGGGAGCTGATCCTGATCCATGGGATGGGAGCTGATTGTGATCCCTGGGCTGGGAGCTGATCCCGATCCCTGGGCTGGGAGCTGATCCTGATCCATGGGCTGGGAGCTGATCCTGATCTCTGGGATGGGAGCTGATCCCGATCCCTGGGCTGGGAGCTGCTCCTTTGGGACCTGATTGTGATCCCTGGGCCTGGGCTGCTCCTTCGGGGGCTCATCCTGATGGGAACGAGCTGGTGCTGCTGCTGGGATGGGGCCGGGCTCGTTCCAACGGGAATGATCCCAGTGCTGCTGCTGGGATGGGGCCGGGCTCGTTCCAACGGGAATGATCCCAGTGCTGGTACTGGGATGGGGCCGGGCTCGTTCCAACGGGAATGATCCCAGTGCTGGTACTGGGATGGGGCCGGGCTCGTTCCAACGGGAATGATCCCAGTGCTGGTACTGGGATGGGGCCGGGCTCGTTCCCATGGGAATGATCCCAGTGCTGGTACTGGGATGGGGCCGGGCTCGTTCCAACGGAAATGATCCCAGTGCTGGTACTGGGATGGGGCCGGGCTCGTTCCAACGGGAATGATCCCAGTGCTGGTAC
Source organism: Corvus moneduloides (assembly GCF_009650955.1). Taxonomy (NCBI): domain Eukaryota; kingdom Metazoa; phylum Chordata; class Aves; order Passeriformes; family Corvidae; genus Corvus; species Corvus moneduloides. The sequence goes on from NC_045497.1 coordinate 7,933,424, forward strand.
TGGGATGGGGCCGGGCTCGTTCCAACGGGAATGATCCCAGTGCTGGTACTGGGATGGGGCCGGGCTCGTTCCAACGGGAATGATCCCAGTGCTGGTACTGGGATGGGGCCGGGCTCGTTCCAACGGGAATGATCCCAGTGCTGGTACTGGGATGGGGCCGGGCTCGTTCCAACGGGAATGATCCCAGTGCTGGTACTGGGACGGGCCGGGCTCGTTCCCATGGGAATGATCCCAGTGCTGGTACTGGGATGGGGCCGGGCTCGTTCCAACGGGAATGATCCCAGTGCTGGTACTGGGATGGGGCCGGGCTCGTTCCAACGGGAATGATCCCAGTGCTGGTACTGGGATGGGGCCGGGCTCGTTCCAACGGGAATGATCCCAGTGCTGGTACTGGGATGGGCCGGGCTCGTTCCCATGGGAATGATCCCAGTGCTGGTACTGGGATGGGGCCGGGCTCGTTCCAACAGGAATGATCCCAGTGCTAGTACTGGGATGGGGCCGGGCTCGTTCCAGCTGGGAAGGGGTTGTTGGTGCTGGGATGGGGCCGGGCTCGTTCCAGCTGGGAAGGGGTTGTTGGTGCTGGGATGGGGCCGGGCTCGTTCCAGCTGGGAAGGGGTTGTTGGTGCTGGGATGGGGCCGGGCTCGTTCCAGCTGGGAAGGGGTTGTTGGTGCTGGGATGGGGCCGGGCTCGTTCCAGCTGGGCAGGGGTTGTTGGTGCTGGGATGGGGCCGGGCTCGTTCCAGCTGGGAAGGGGTTGTTGGTGCTGGGATGGGGCCGGGCTCGTTCCAGCTGGGAAGGGGTTGTTGGTGCTGGGATGGGGCCGGGCTCGTTCCAGCTGGGAAGGGGTTGTTGGTGCTGGGATGGGGCCGGGCTCGTTCCAGCTGGGAAGGGGTTGTTGGTGCTGGGATGGGGCCGTTTCGGGGTGCCCGCCGCAGGCAGTGCCCACTTTGGGGTGCCGGGCACCCCTCCCCGCCAGGCGCAGGTGTCGGCGCTGGAGCTCCGGGCCCGGCCGCTCCCCGAGGCGCCTCCGGAGCTGCAGCGGGAGCTGGAGCGGCTCCGGCTCGGCCGCGGGGACCTGGAGGAGCAGGTGAGGGGGCACGGCCGGGGGGACACGGGGGCATGGCCAGGGGGACACGGCCAGGGGGACACGGCCATAGGGGACACGGGGGCACGGCCAGGGGGACACGGCCAGGGGGACACGGCCATAGGGGACACGGGGGCACGGCCAGGGGGACACGGCCAGGGGGACACGGCCATAGGGGACACGGGGGCACGGCCATAGGGGACACTGGGGCACGGCCATAGGGGACACGGGGGCACGGCCAGGGGACACGGGGGCATGGCCGGGGGACACGGGGACACGGCCATAGGGGACACGGGGGCATGGCCAGGGGGGCACGGCCAGGGGGGCACGGTCATAGGGGACACGGGGACACGGCCAGGGGACACGGGGGCATGGCCAGGGGGGCACGGGGGCACGGCCATAGGAGACACGGGGACACGGCCATAGGGGACACGGGGGCACGGCCAGGGGGACACGGGGGCACGGCCGGGGGGACACGGGGGCACGGCCGGGGGGACACGGGGGCACGGCCAGGGGGGCACAGCCAGGGGGACACGGGGACACGGCCAGGGGGACACGGCCCAGGGGACACGGGGGCACGGCCAGGGGGACACGGCCATAGGGGACACGGCCAGGGGGACACGGCCAGGGGACACGGGGACACGGCCAGGGGGACACGGGGCATGGCCAGGGGGGACACGGGGGCACGGCCAGGGGGGCACGGCCATAGGGGACACGGCCAGGGGGACACGGCCAGGGGACACGGGGACACGGCCAGGAGGACGCGGTGCCTTCCCCCGGCCCCACAACCTCCCCTCCCTCCCTCCGTCCGTCCCCCAGATCGCGCTGCTCAAGGAGCAGGAGCTGCAGCGGCATCCCCCCGGAACGTAGGGAATTCCGGGAATTCCGGGCCGTCCGCAGAGCTCGCGCAGCTCCGCTCAGGGCTGAGGGGATCCAACCCCATCCCAAAATCCAGAGCAGAGCCCGGCACGGCTCAGCCCAGGGAGGAGGGGGATCCATCCCTCTCCCTGTGCTCCAAACCCACAGCGATTGTTGCCTCCTCATTCCCATTTCTCCAGGAAAAAGCTGCACTTTTCCCACCAGACAACAAAATTTGTCTATTTTTGATACAATTTGGGACCCTGTGGAGGGTTTTCCCATTGTCCTGATGTAGTTTTTAATGGAATAGGGAAATATTCCCTTTTTTAAGGACCCAACCGATCCCTTCCCCTCCCGCCTTCCCCTCACCACATCCTCATTTCCCCCCTTTTTCTAACAGAAAACTCCCTGGATTTGTGTTTTTGGAGGATTTTTTTAGGAACTAGCGGGATTTTTATACGGATTCTTTGGGAATCGGGGGTTTTCACTGGTGCTCCGAGGTTGGGAAAACCACGGGAAGGGAGGGGGTGGCTCCGGCCCCCGTCAGTCCCGGCGGGAATAAACGTGGATAAATCCAGGCTGGAAGTTCGGAGGGATTTTTTGGGGGAGGGGGGGGGTTGGCAAAAATTTTGGGAGTGCCCAGATTGGGGCTGAGTTGAATTAGGTCCCTAAATAATAATGAAAAATAAGAATCACTAATAAGAACTAGACAATAATTAATAACCAACAATAATCATCATTAAATACGAAGGGCAAAGGATAAGAAATCAGAACAAATAGCAAATAATGGTGATCATAAAGCTGCACCCTATAGATGAGAGAGGAGCTTCAGGGGGAAATTCACCCTATAGAGGGGAAATTCACCCTATAGAGGTGAAATGCATCCTATATAGGAGGGAACTTCACCCTATAGAGGGGAAATTCACGTTATAGAGGGGAAATTCACCCTATATAGGAGGGAAAATCACCCTATAGAGGGGAAATGCCCCCTATAGATGAGAAATTCACCTTAAAGATGGGAAATTCACCTTGTAGAGGGGAAATACATCCTGTATAGGAGGGAAATTCACCTTGTAGAGGGGAAAATCCCCCTATAGAGGGGAAATTTACCCTATATAGGAAGGAAATTCACCCTATAGAGGGGAAATTCACCTTATAGAGGGGAAATGTACCCTATAGATGAGAAATGCACCCTATAGATGAGAAATGCATCCTATAGAGGGGAAAATCACCCTATAGAGGGGAAATACACCCTATAGATGGGAAACAGAGCCTATAGATGAGCCGCTCCCTGCATATGAGGGCTGTGCCCTATATATGAGAGACGCCTATGACCGAGGGGTCGTGAGTGTTGGGCACACCCCATACACGAGGGAGGTACCCTATAGACGGGCAGTACCCAGCACAGAGATGCACCCTACAGGCGAGGGGGACAGGCTGTAGGTGAGTGACACCCTATAGACGGGGGAAACACCCCACAGACAGGCGATGCGGGCTGCGGGCACAGGCTGTGGGGGGGAGACGCACCCTATAGGCGAGAGATACACCCTATAGGAGAGAGATACACCCTATAGGTGTGAGGTACACCCTATAGGCGAGAGGTACACCCTATAGGCGAGAGATACACCCTATAGGTGAGAGGTACACCCTATAGGTGTGAGGTACACCCTATAGGCGAGAGATACACCCTATAGGTGAGAGGTACACCCTATAGGTGTGAGGTACACCCTATAGGTGAGAGGTACACCCTATAGGCGAGAGATACACCCTATAGGTGTGAGGTACACCCTATAGGCGAGAGGTACACCCTATAGGCGAGAGATACACCCTATAGGTGTGAGGTACACCCTATAGGTGTGAGGTACACCCTATAGGCGAGAGGTACACCCTATAGGCGAGAGATACACCCTATATACGAGAGATACACCCTATAGATGAGAGGTACACCCTATATAGGAGAGGTACACCCTATAGGTGAGAGATACACCCTATATACGAGAGATACACCCTATAGGTGAGAGGTACACCCTATAGGCGAGAGATACACCCTATAGGTGAGAGGTACACCCTATATAGGAGAGGTACACCCTATAGGTGAGAGGTACACCCTATATAGGAGAGGTAAACCCTATAGGTGAGAGGTACACCCTATATACGAGAGATACACCCTATATAGGAGAGGTACACCCTATAGGTGAGAGATACACCCTATATACGAGAGATACACCCTATAGGTGAGAGGTACACCCTATATACGAGAGATACACCCTATAGGTGAGAGGTACACCCTATATAGGAGAGGTACACCCTATAGGTGAGAGGTACACCCTATATAGGAGAGGTAAACCCTATAGGTGAGAGGTACACCCTATATACGAGAGATACACCCTATATAGGAGAGGTACACCCTATAGGTGAGAGGTACACCCTATAGGTGAGAGATACACCCTATATACGAGAGATACACCCTATATAGGAGAGGCGCACCCTATAGACGAGAGATACACCCTATAGGCGAGAGGTACACCCTATAGACGAGATGTACACCCTATAGGTGAGAGATACACCCTATATAGGAGAGGTACACCCTATAGGTGAGAGGTACACCCTATAGGTGAGAGGTACACCCTATATAGGAGAGGTACACCCTATATACGAGAGGGACACCCTATAGGTGAGAGGTACACCCTATATAGGAGAGGTACACCCTATAGGTGAGAGGTACACCCTATATAGGAGAGGTACACCCTATATAGGAGAGGTACACCCTATAGGTGAGAGGTACACCCTATAGACGAGATGTACACCCTATAGGTGAGAGGTACACCCTATATAGGAGAGGTACACCCTATAGGTGAGAGGTACACCCTATATACGAGAGGGACACCCTATAGGTGAGAGGTACACCCTATATACAAGACATACACCCTATAAATGAGAGCTGCACCCTATGTGCGAGAGGCACACCCTGTATACAAGAGGTACACCCTATAGATGAGACATACACCCTATAGACGAGAGGTACACCCTGTAGACAACATGCAGGCAGTGTAAGGGATACATCCTGTAGATGAGAGGTGCACCCTATATACCGGAGATACAGGGTGTGTACCCCTACACACGTGGGCTGCACCCTGTACGTGAGGAACACACACTGCGTACAAGTGATGCACTTTATATGTGGGATACACCCTATAGGCAAGGGCTGCACCCTATAGCCGAGAGCTGCACCCTATGGATGAGAGCTGCACCCTATAGCCGAGAGCTGCACCCTATGGATGAGAGCTGCACACCGTATACAAGAGATGCACCCTACAGATGAGAGATGCACCCTATACACAAGAGATGCACCCTGCAGACCAGCTCTGCACCCTATATAAAAATGCAGCACCCCATACACGAGAACTAAATCCCATATGCAAGACATACACCCTATATAAGAGCTACACACCACACACAAGAGCTCTATGCTACATCTGAGAGCTGCCCCTGTATCCGAGAGCTGCCCCTATATCCGAGAGCTGCCCCTATATCTGAGAGCTGCCCCCTATATCTGAGACCTGCCCCTGTATCCGAGAGCTGCCCCTGTATCCGAGAGCTGCCCCTATATCCGAGAGCTGCCCCTGTATCCGAGAGCTGCCCCTATATCTGAGAGCTGCCCCTGTATCCGAGAGCTGCCCCTATATCCGAGAGCCGCCCCTATATCCGAGAGCTGCCCCTATATCCGAGAGCTGCCCCTGTATCCGAGAGCCGCCCCTATATCTGAGAGCTGCCCCTGTATCCGAGACCTGCCCCTATATCCGAGAGCTGCCCCTATATCCGAGAGCTGCCCCTGTATCCGAGAGCTGCCCCTATATCCGAGAGCTGCCCCTATATCCGAGAGCCGCCCCTATATCCGAGAGCTGCCCCTATATCTGAGAGCTGCCCCTGTATCCGAGAGCTGCCCCTATATCCGAGAGCTGCCCCTGTATCCGAGAGCTGCCCCTATATCTGAGAGCTGCCCCCTATATCCGAGAGCTGCCCCTATATCCGAGAGCTGCCCCTGTATCCGAGAGCTGCCCCTATATCTGAGAGCTGCCCCTATATCCGAGAGCTGCCCCTATATCTGAGAGCTGCCCCCTATATCCGAGACCTGCCCCTGTATCCGAGAGCTGCCCCTATATCCGAGAGCTGCCCCTATGTCCGAGAGCTGCCCCTGTATCCGAGAGCTGCCCCTATATCCGAGAGCTGCCCCTGTATCCGAGAGCTGCCCCTATATCCGAGAGCTGCCCCCTATATCCGAGAGCTGCCCCTGTATCCGAGAGCTGCCCCTATATCCGAGAGCCGCCCCTATATCCGAGAGCCGCCCCTGTATCTGAGAGCTGCCCCTATATCCGAGAGCCGCCCCTATATCCGAGAGCCGCCCCTATATCCGAGAGCTGCCCCTGTATCCGAGAGCTGCCCCTATATCCGAGAGCTGCCCCCTATATCCGAGAGCTGCCCCTGTATCTGAGAGCTGCCCCTATATCCGAGACCTGCCCCTGTATCCGAGAGCTGCCCCTATATCCGAGAGCTGCCCCTATATCCGAGAGCTGCCCCTATGAGAGCTGCCCCTATATCCGAGAGCTGCCCCTATATCCGAGAGCTGCCCCTATATCCGAGAGCCGCCCCTGTATCCGAGAGCTGCCCCTGTATCCGAGAGCTGCCCCTGTATCCGAGAGCTGCCCCTGTATCCGAGAGCTGCCCCTGTATCCGAGAGCTGCCCCTGTATCCGAGAGCTGCCCCTATATCTGAGAGCTGCCCCTGTATCCGAGAGCTGCCCCTGTATCCGAGAGCTGCCCCTATATCTGAGAGCTGCCCCTATATCCGAGAGCTGCCCCCTATATCCGAGAGCTGCCCCTGTATCCGAGAGCTGCCCCTATATCCGAGAGCTGCCCCTATATCTGAGAGCCGCCCCTATATCCGAGAGCTGCCCCTATATCCGAGAGCTGCCCCTGTATCCGAGAGCTGCCCCTGTATCCGAGAGCTGCCCCTATATCCGAGAGCTGCCCCTGTATCCGAGAGCTGCCCCTATATCCGAGAGCTGCCCCTATATCCGAGAGCTGCCCCTGTATCCGAGAGCTGCCCCTGTATCCGAGAGCTGCCCCTGTATCCGAGAGCTGCCCCTATATCTGAGAGCTGCCCCTGTATCCGAGAGCTGCCCCTGTATCCGAGAGCCGCCCCTATATCCGAGAGCCGCCCCTGTATCCGAGAGCTGCCCCTATATCTGAGAGCCGCCCCTATATCCGAGAGCTGCCCCTATATCCGAGAGCTGCCCCTGTATCCGAGAGCCGCCCCTATATCCGAGAGCTGCCCCTGTATCCGAGAGCTGCCCCTGTATCCGAGAGCTGCCCCCTATATCCGAGAGCTGCCCCTGTATCCGAGAGCTGCCCCTGTATCCGAGAGCTGCCCCTGTATCCGAGAGCTGCCCCTGTATCCGAGAGCTGCCCCCTATATCCGAGAGCTGCCCCTGTATCCGAGACCTGCCCCTGTATCCGAGAGCTGCCCCTATATCCGAGAGCCGCCCCTATATCCGAGAGCTGCCCCTATATCCGAGAGCTGCCCCTATATCCGAGAGCTGCCCCTATATCCGAGAGCTGCCCCTGTATCCGAGAGCCGCCCCTATATCCGAGAGCTGCCCCCTATATCCGAGAGCTGCCCCTATATCCGAGAGCTGCCCCTGTATCCGAGAGCTGCCCCTATATCCGAGAGCCGCCCCTGTATCCGAGAGCTGCCCCTATATCCGAGAGCCGCCCCTGTATCCGAGAGCTGCCCCTGTATCCGAGAGCTGCCCCTATATCCGAGAGCTGCCCCTATATCCGAGAGCTGCCCCTATATCCGAGAGCTGCCCCTATATCCGAGAGCTGCCCCTGTATCCGAGAGCTGCCCCTATATCCGAGAGCTGCCCCTGTATCCGAGAGCTGCCCCTGTATCCGAGAGCTGCCCCTATATCCGAGAGCTGCCCCTGTATCCGAGAGCTGCCCCTGTATCCGAGAGCTGCCCCTATATCCGAGAGCTGCCCCTATGTCCGAGAGCTGCCCCTATATCCGAGAGCTGCCCCTGTATCCGAGAGCTGCCCCTGTATCCGAGAGCCGCCCCTATATCCGAGAGCTGCCCCTGTATCCGAGAGCTGCCCCTATATCTGAGAGCTGCCCCCTATATCCGAGAGCTGCCCCTATATCCGAGAGCTGCCCCCTATATCTGAGAGCCGCCCCTATATCCGAGAGCTGCCCCTGTATCCGAGAGCTGCCCCTGTATCCGAGAGCTGCCCCTATATCCGAGAGCTGCCCCTATATCCGAGAGCTGCCCCTGTATCCGAGAGCTGCCCCTATATCTGAGAGCTGCCCCTATATCCGAGAGCTGCCCCTATGTCCGAGAGCTGCCCCTATATCCGAGAGCTGCCCCTGTATCCGAGAGCTGCCCCTGTATCCGAGAGCCGCCCCTATATCCGAGAGCTGCCCCTGTATCCGAGAGCTGCCCCTATATCTGAGAGCTGCCCCCTATATCCGAGAGCTGCCCCTATATCTGAGAGCTGCCCCCTATATCCGAGAGCTGCCCCTATATCCGAGAGCTGCCCCTATATCTGAGAGCTGCCCCTATATCCGAGAGCTGCCCCTGTATCCGAGAGCCGCCCCTATATCCGAGAGCTGCCCCTATATCCGAGAGCTGCCCCTATATCCGAGAGCTGCCCCCTATATCTGAGAGCTGCCCCTGTATCCGAGAGCTGCCCCTGTATCCGAGAGCCGCCCCTATATCCGAGAGCTGCCCCTGTATCCGAGAGCCGCCCCTATATCTGAGAGCCGCCCCTATATCCGAGAGCTGCCCCTATATCTGAGAGCTGCCCCTGTATCCGAGACCTGCCCCTGTATCCGAGAGCTGCCCCTATATCTGAGAGCTGCCCCTATATCCGAGAGCTGCCCCTATATCCGAGAGCTCCCCCTGTATCCGAGAGCTGCCCCTGTATCCGAGAGCTGCCCCTATATCCGAGAGCTGCCCCTGTATCCGAGAGCTGCCCCTATATCCGAGAGCTGCCCCTATATCTGAGAGCCGCCCCTATATCCGAGAGCTGCCCCTGTATCCGAGAGCTGCCCCTATATCCGAGAGCTGCCCCCTATATCCGAGAGCTGCCCCTATATCCGAGAGCTGCCCCTGTATCCGAGAGCTGCCCCTGTATCCGAGAGCTGCCCCTATATCCGAGAGCCGCCCCTATATCCGAGAGCCGCCCCTATATCCGAGAGCTGCCCCTATATCCGAGAGCTGCCCCTATATCCGAGAGCTGCCCCTGTATCCGAGAGCTGCCCCTATATCCGAGAGCTGCCCCTGTATCCGAGAGCTGCCCCTGTATCCGAGAGCTGCCCCTATATCCGAGAGCCGCCCCTATATCTGAGAGCTGCCCCTATATCCGAGAGCTGCCCCTATATCCGAGAGCCGCCCCTATATCTGAGAGCTGCCCCTGTATCCGAGAGCTGCCCCTATATCCGAGAGCCGCCCCTATATCCGAGAGCTGCCCCTATATCCGAGAGCTGCCCCTATATCCGAGAGCTGCCCCTGTATCCGAGAGCTGCCCCTATATCCGAGAGCTGCCCCTGTATCCGAGAGCTGCCCCTATATCCGAGAGCTGCCCCTATATCCGAGAGCTGCCCCTATATCTGAGAGCTGCCCCTATATCCGAGAGCTGCCCCTGTATCCGAGAGCTGCCCCTGTATCCGAGAGCTGCCCCTATATCCGAGAGCTGCCCCTATATCTGAGAGCTGCCCCCTATATCCGAGACCTGCCCCTGTATCCGAGAGCTGCCCCTGTATCCGAGAGCTGCCCCTATATCCGAGAGCTGCCCCTGTATCCGAGAGCTGCCCCTGTATCCGAGAGCTGCCCCTGTATCCGAGAGCCGCCCCTATATCCGAGAGCTGCCCCTATATCCGAGAGCTGCCCCTATATCCGAGAGCTGCCCCTGTATCCGAGAGCTGCCCCTATATCCGAGAGCTGCCCCTGTATCCGAGAGCTGCCCCTATATCCGAGAGCTGCCCCTATATCCGAGAGCTGCCCCTATATCCGAGAGCTGCCCCTGTATCCGAGAGCTGCCCCTATATCCGAGAGCTGCCCCTATATCCGAGAGCTGCCCCTGTATCCGAGAGCTGCCCCTGTATCCGAGAGCTGCCCCTGTATCCGAGAGCTGCCCCCTATATCCGAGAGCTGCCCCTATATCCGAGAGCTGCCCCTGTATCCGAGAGCTGCCCCTGTATCCGAGAGCTGCCCCTGTATCCGAGAGCTGCCCCTGTATCCGAGAGCTGCCCCTGTATCCGAGAGCTGCCCCTGTATCCGAGAGCCGCCCCTATATCCGAGAGCTGCCCCTGTATCCGAGAGCTGCCCCTATATCTGAGAGCTGCCCCTATATCCGAGAGCTGCCCCTATATCCGAGAGCTGCCCCTATGTCCGAGAGCTGCCCCTATATCCGAGAGCTGCCCCTATGTCCGAGAGCTGCCCCTATGTCCGAGAGCTGCCCCTGTATCCGAGAGCTGCCCCTATATCCGAGAGCTGCCCCTATATCTGAGAGCTGCCCCTGTATCCGAGAGCTGCCCCTATATCTGAGAGCTGCCCCTATATCCGAGAGCTGCCCCTGTATCCGAGAGCTGCCCCTGTATCCGAGAGCTGCCCCTATATCTGAGAGCCGCCCCTATATCCGAGAGCTGCCCCTATATCTGAGAGCCGCCCCTATATCCGAGAGCTGCCCCTATATCCGAGAGCCGCCCCTATATCTGAGAGCTGCCCCTGTATCCGAGAGCCGCCCCTATATCCGAGAGCCGCCCCTATATCCGAGAGCTGCCCCTATGTCCGAGAGCTGCCCCTGTATCCGAGAGCTGCCCCTATATCTGAGAGCTGCCCCTATATCCGAGAGCCGCCCCTATATCCGAGAGCTGCCCCTGTATCCGAGAGCTGCCCCTGTATCCGAGAGCCGCCCCTATATCCGAGAGCCGCCCCTATATCCGAGAGCTGCCCCTATGTCCGAGAGCTGCCCCTATGTCCGAGAGCTGCCCCTGTATCCGAGAGCTGCCCCTGTATCCGAGAGCTGCCCCTGTATCCGAGAGCTGCCCCTGTATCCGAGAGCCGCCCCTATATCCGAGAGCTGCCCCTGTATCCGAGAGCTGCCCCTATATCTGAGAGCTGCCCCCTATATCCGAGAGCTGCCCCTATATCCGAGAGCTGCCCCCTATATCTGAGAGCTGCCCCTATATCCGAGAGCTGCCCCTGTATCCGAGAGCCGCCCCTATATCCGAGAGCTGCCCCTATATCCGAGAGCTGCCCCTGTATCCGAGAGCTGCCCCCTATATCTGAGAGCTGCCCCTGTATCCGAGAGCTGCCCCTGTATCCGAGAGCCGCCCCTATATCCGAGAGCTGCCCCTGTATCCGAGAGCCGCCCCTATATCTGAGAGCCGCCCCTATATCCGAGAGCTGCCCCTATATCTGAGAGCTGCCCCTGTATCCGAGACCTGCCCCTGTATCCGAGAGCTGCCCCTATATCTGAGAGCTGCCCCTATATCCGAGAGCTGCCCCTATATCCGAGAGCTCCCCCTGTATCCGAGAGCTGCCCCTGTATCCGAGAGCTGCCCCTATATCCGAGAGCTGCCCCTGTATCCGAGAGCTGCCCCTATATCCGAGAGCTGCCCCTATATCTGAGAGCCGCCCCTATATCCGAGAGCTGCCCCTATATCTGAGAGCTGCCCCTGTATCCGAGACCTGCCCCTATATCCGAGAGCCGCCCCTATATCCGAGAGCTGCCCCTATATCCGAGAGCTGCCCCTGTATCCGAGAGCTGCCCCCTATATCTGAGAGCTGCCCCTGTATCCGAGAGCTGCCCCTGTATCCGAGAGCCGCCCCTATATCCGAGAGCTGCCCCTGTATCCGAGAGCCGCCCCTATATCTGAGAGCCGCCCCTATATCCGAGAGCTGCCCCTATATCTGAGAGCTGCCCCTGTATCCGAGACCTGCCCCTGTATCCGAGAGCTGCCCCTATATCTGAGAGCTGCCCCTATATCCGAGAGCTGCCCCTATATCCGAGAGCTCCCCCTGTATCCGAGAGCTGCCCCTATATCCGAGAGCTGCCCCTATATCCGAGAGCTGCCCCTATATCTGAGAGCCGCCCCTATATCCGAGAGCTGCCCCTGTATCCGAGAGCTGCCCCTATATCCGAGAGCCGCCCCTATATCCGAGAGCCGCCCCTATATCCGAGAGCTGCCCCTATATCCGAGAGCTGCCCCTGTATCCGAGAGCTGCCCCTATATCCGAGAGCTGCCCCTGTATCCGAGAGCTGCCCCTGTATCCGAGAGCTGCCCCTATATCCGAGAGCCGCCCCTATATCCGAGAGCTGCCCCTATATCCGAGAGCTGCCCCTATATCCGAGAGCTGCCCCTGTATCCGAGAGCTGCCCCTATATCCGAGAGCTGCCCCTGTATCCGAGAGCTGCCCCTATATCCGAGAGCTGCCCCTATATCCGAGAGCTGCCCCTATATCTGAGAGCTGCCCCTATATCCGAGAGCTGCCCCTGTATCCGAGAGCTGCCCCTGTATCCGAGAGCTGCCCCTATATCCGAGAGCTGCCCCTATATCTGAGAGCTGCCCCCTATATCCGAGACCTGCCCCTGTATCCGAGAGCTGCCCCTGTATCCGAGAGCTGCCCCTGTATCCGAGAGCTGCCCCCTATATCCGAGAGCTGCCCCTGTATCCGAGAGCTGCCCCCTATATCCGAGAGCTGCCCCTGTATCCGAGAGCTGCCCCTATATCCGAGAGCTGCCCCTATATCCGAGAGCTGCCCCTATATCCGAGAGCTGCCCCTGTATCCGAGAGCTGCCCCTATATCCGAGAGCTGCCCCTATATCCGAGAGCTGCCCCTATATCCGAGAGCTGCCCCTGTATCCGAGAGCTGCCCCTATATCCGAGAGCTGCCCCTATATCCGAGAGCTGCCCCTGTATCCGAGAGCTGCCCCTGTATCCGAGAGCTGCCCCTGTATCCGAGAGCTGCCCCCTATATCCGAGAGCTGCCCCTATATCTGAGAGCCGCCCCTATATCCGAGAGCTGCCCCTGTATCCGAGAGCTGCCCCTATATCTGAGAGCCGCCCCTATATCCGAGAGCTGCCCCTGTATCCGAGAGCTGCCCCTATGTCCGAGAGCTGCCCCTATGTCCGAGAGCTGCCCCTGTATCCGAGAGCTGCCCCTATATCCGAGAGCTGCCCCTATATCTGAGAGCTGCCCCTGTATCCGAGAGCTGCCCCTATATCTGAGAGCTGCCCCTATATCCGAGAGCTGCCCCTGTATCCGAGAGCTGCCCCTGTATCCGAGAGCTGCCCCTATATCTGAGAGCCGCCCCTATATCCGAGAGCTGCCCCTATATCTGAGAGCCGCCCCTATATCCGAGAGCTGCCCCTATATCCGAGAGCCGCCCCTATATCTGAGAGCTGCCCCTGTATCCGAGAGCCGCCCCTATATCCGAGAGCTGCCCCTATGTCCGAGAGCCGCCCCTATATCTGAGAGCTGCCCCTGTATCCGAGAGCTGCCCCTGTATCCGAGAGCCGCCCCTATATCCGAGAGCCGCCCCTATATCCGAGAGCTGCCCCTATGTCCGAGAGCTGCCCCTGTATCCGAGAGCTGCCCCTATATCTGAGAGCTGCCCCTATATCCGAGAGCCGCCCCTATATCCGAGAGCTGCCCCTGTATCCGAGAGCTGCCCCTGTATCCGAGAGCCGCCCCTATATCCGAGAGCCGCCCCTATATCCGAGAGCTGCCCCTATGTCCGAGAGCTGCCCCTATGTCCGAGAGCTGCCCCTATATCTGAGAGCTGCCCCTATATCCGAGAGCCGCCCCTGTATCCGAGAGCTGCCCCTGTATCCGAGAGCTGCCCCTATATCCGAGAGCCGCCCCTATATCCGAGAGCTGCCCCTATATCCGAGAGCTGCCCCTGTATCCGAGAGCTGCCCCTATGTCCGAGAGCTGCCCCTGTATCCGAGACCTGCCCCTATATCCGAGAGCCGCCCCTGTATCCGAGAGCTGCCCCTGTATCCGAGAGCTGCCCCTATATCTGAGAGCTGCCCCTGTATCCGAGAGCTGCCCCTGTATCCGAGAGCTGCCCCTATATCCGAGAGCTGCCCCTATATCCGAGAGCTGCCCCTGTATCCGAGAGCTGCCCCTGTATCTGAGAGCTGCCCCTGTATCCGAGAGCTGCCCCTATATCTGAGAGCTGCCCCTATATCCGAGAGCTGCCCCTGTATCCGAGAGCTGCCCCTATATCCGAGAGCTGCCCCTGTATCCGAGAGCTGCCCCTGTATCCGAGAGCTGCCCCTATATCCGAGAGCTGCCCCTGTATCCGAGAGCTGCCCCTATATCTGAGAGCCGCCCCTATATCCGAGAGCTGCCCCTATATCCGAGAGCCGCCCCTATATCTGAGAGCTGCCCCTGTATCCGAGAGCCGCCCCTGTATCCGAGAGCCGCCCCTATGTCCGAGAGCTGCCCCTATATCTGAGAGCCGCCCCTATATCCGAGAGCTGCCCCTATATCCGAGAGCTGCCCCTATATCTGAGAGCCGCCCCTATATCCGAGAGCTGCCCCTATATCCGAGAGCTGCCCCTATATCCGAGAGCTGCCCCTATATCTGAGAGCCGCCCCTATATCCGAGAGCTGCCCCTATATCCGAGAGCCGCCCCTATATCCGAGAGCCGCCCCTATGTCCGAGAGCTGCCCCTATATCCGAGAGCTGCCCCTATATCCGAGAGCTGCCCCTGTATCCGAGAGCTGCCCCTGTATCCGAGAGCCGCCCCTATATCCGAGAGCCGCCCCTATATCCGAGAGCTGCCCCTATATCCGAGAGCCGCCCCTATATCCGAGAGCTGCCCCTGTATCCGAGAGCCGCCCCTATATCCGAGAGCCGCCCCTATATCCGAGAGCCGCCCCTATATCTGAGAGGTGCCCCTATATCCGAGAGCTGCCCCTATATCCGAGAGCTGCCCCTATATCCGAGAGCTGCCCCTGTATCCGAGAGCTGCCCCTGTATCCGAGAGCTGCCCCTATATCCGAGAGCTGCCCCTATATCTGAGAGGTGCCCCTATATCCGAGAGCTGCCCCTGTATCCGAGAGCTGCCCCTATATCCGAGAGCTGCCCCTGTATCCGAGAGCTGCCCCTATATCCGAGAGCTGCCCCTATATCCGAGAGCCGCCCCTATATCCGAGAGCCGCCCCTATATCCGAGAGCTGCCCCTATATCCGAGAGCTGCCCCTGTATCCGAGAGCTGCCCCTATATCCGAGAGCTGCCCCTGTATCCGAGAGCTGCCCCTGTATCCGAGAGCTGCCCCTGTATCCGAGAGCTGCCCCTATATCCGAGAGCTGCCCCTGTATCCGAGAGCTGCCCCTATATCCGAGAGCTGCCCCTGTATCCGAGAGCTGCCCCTATATCTGAGACCTGCCCCTATATCCGAGAGCTGCCCCTATATCCGAGAGCTGCCCCTGTATCCGAGAGCTGCCCCTATATCCGAGAGCTGCCCCTGTATCCGAGAGCTGCCCCTATATCCAAGAGCTGCCCTACAGAATTTCCCCTAAAGACCTGCAGAAACCCCCCAACCCCTACACCGCACCCTGTTTCTTCCACATGGAGCACGCCCCAACCCCTCCCCTTTCTATAGGGGACCCTAAACACTGCGAGACCCCACTCACAACACTTTCTATAGGGGACCTGCGCCCTAAACACTGAGACCCCAGCAGAGACCCGCTGGCCACCCTTCTATAGGGGAACTGTTTAACACCCCAAAGCCCCCCCACACCCCGTCATTGTCTATGAGTGACTCAGACCTTACCCCAAACATTTCCATACCGCGCTTCTTTCTATGGGACCCGCCCCACGCTGAGCCCCCGCATCCCCCACAACCGCCCCCAAATCGGCCATTTTACACCCCAAACCCCCCTACCCCCCCCCAAAGCATCGCAACCCCCGTGCGCAGGGCTGGGAATTGTTCAAATCACCAGGAACCCCCCCAAAAAGTGGGAATAACCCCAAAGAAAGGAGCCGGGAGCCGCAGGGCCCCTCCCGGTGTCCGCGGGATCCTCGGCGCAGGAACCGGGGCCCGCCGCGAGACAAAGGGATTCACAGAAATAATAAACCCCCCCTGTTTTAATTATTATGTGCACAAAACCCAGAAATTCTGGGATTTCGGGAAGCTGCTCGTTCATGCACGGGATCTCCAGCGGCGCGGGGGCGGGTCCGGAGCGGGAGAAGGGGCCGGGAAGGGGCCGGGAAGGGGCCGGGATCCCGGGATCGCCGGCGGGGGCTCAGCAGCCGCCGCAGCTGCGGGCGCAGGACGCGCCCACGGTCTGGCACAGGCCGCTCGTGGCCATCACGCCGCACTTGGAGAACTTGTCCCGGCACAGGTCGGCTGCGGGAAGCGAGGAATTCTATCCCAGGATGCCGGGAAAAGGCGGGGGAGCAGCGGGGGAAGCCCCGCCCCACTGCGGCTCCCCCATCGCGGGTGGGTTCCCCCACTGTGGTTCCCCCCAGCCCCGCCCCAAAAGGCGATCCCGCTTTGCTCGGTTCGGCCCAGCGGGATTTCCGCCCCCCAAAACCGTGGGGAAAGGGGAGGGGTGCGGATGGGGACGGCCCTGGCGCCTCGGGGTGCCCCCGCTCACCTCGCAGCAGCTCTTCGTGGGCGCACACGGTGCGGACGCAGATCTCCTTGTTGATGACGTAAACCCGGCGGAGGCTGGGATTTTTTTTGGGATAGAAAGGACGGGGATGTAAAGCAGAGGGGTTCCCGGAGTCCCGCGGGGGTCCGGGACAGGGGGATGTTCCCCGCCCCTCACGCACCTGTAGAAGCAGATCTCGTTCAGGCACTGCTTGCAGGGCTTGTGCACGGAGTAGAGCCGGGTGCAGGGGTACTGCTCCTCCCGGCAGTCTGCGGGAAGAACGGCAACGGGGAATTCCCGGGAATTCCGGGCGCCCCGGGGTTCCCCCGCCCCGGTTGTCCCGGCTCCAGAGGGGGGACGGAGGCAACCACGGGGATGTGGAATGGGATCAGCACTCACCGAGTGGCCCCGGCTCCGTGGGCTCCGTCTCGGGAACCGCAGCTGAGGGGGGACAGGGGAGGGAATTTCGGGATGGGGCAGAAGCATCTGCCTGCCCTTTCCCTGGATTTTAGGCCTGGAGCTTCCTTGGCACCCAGGAACTGCTCCGGGGGGAGCACAGCGGGGCTGGGGAGGGATGGAGACGCCCCAGCCCGGGGACTGGGGGTCTGGGGGGGCTGTCACCCACCCTGGGGGCTGTCACCCACCTGGGGTCGGGGCCGGCACGGTTTCCTGCTGGGATTGCTGCTGGGATTGGTACCGGAACTGCTCCTCCGGGGCTCGGGGGGTGACATCTGCAAGGACACACCCAGTGCAGGGACGCCCCAAAATCCCGATCCCGCCCCCCCAGCATCCCCCAGGGAAACACTCACCGTGGTAGTCGTAGTAATCCTGAATTTCTGGGGGATAAAACAGAGCAGGCTGAGGATGGGTCTAGGGAGGAAACTCATCCCCGGGGTGCGGGAAATGAGATCCCTGGAATTTTGTGGTGGTGGGAGCAATGGGAAAACTGCCTCCAGCCATTCCAGGGATGAGCCTGGGCCACTTCGCACCAGGTGGGGTTTTGAGATGAACGAAGGTTTAATAAGGAATCGGGTAAAGGTTTAATAAAGAATTGGCAGTGAGAGGAGAGAGAGGAGATGGGAAGTCTGGGAATTCCAGGGGCGGGAGGAAAAGGACCGAGCAAAGAGGACTGGAGCAAAAAGAGGGATCAGAGCGATGGGTGTTCGGCCAGGGAAAGCAAAAGCTGAGGGAAGGAAGGCGGGGAGAGAAGGGGGCGAGGAGTTCCCCAGTTCAGGGCTCTCACCTGCCTGCTGGTCATACTGGGAATACTGGACCGGCTCGGGATAGGTGATCCCCTCGAAGCGGCTGTACTGTCCCTGCGCCAGGAGCACTGCGGGGCACGGGGAGGGGCGTCAGCAGCGGGGCCCCGACACCCCCGGCCCGGGATCCGGGGTTCCCTGTCCATCATCCCCAATCCCATCCCACCGACACCCCCAGCCCGGGATCCGGGGTTCCGTGTCCATCATCCCCAATCCCATCCCACCGACACCCCCAGCCCGGGATCCGGGGTTCCGTGTCCATCATCCCCAATCCCACCGACACCCCCAGCCCGGGATCCGGGGTTCCCTGTCCATCATCCCCAATCCCATCCCACCGACACCCCCAGCCCGGGATCCGGGGTTCCCTGTCCATCATCCCCAATCCCATCCCACCGACACCCCCAGCCCGGGATCCGGGGTTCCCTGTCCATCATCCCCAATCCCATCCCACCGACACCCCCAGCCCGGGATCCGGGGTTCCCTGTCCATCATTCCCAATCCCATCCCACCGACACCCCCAGCCCGGGATCCGGGGTTCCCTGTCCATCATCCCCAATCCCACCGACACCCCCAGCCCGGGATCCGGGGTTCCGTGTCCATCATCCCCAATCCCACCGACACCCCCAGCCCGGGATCCGGGGTTCCCTGTCCATCATCCCCAATCCCACCGACACCCCCAGCCCGGGATCCGGGGTTCCCTGTCCATCATCCCCAATCCCACCGACACCCCCAGCCCGGGATCCGGGGTTCCCTGTCCATCATTCCCAATCCCATCCCACCGACACCCCCAGCCCGGGATCCGGGGTTCCCTGTCCATCATTCCCAATCCCACCGACACCCCCAGCCCGGGATCCGGGGTTCCCTGTCCATCATTCCCAATCCCACCGACACCCCCAGCCCGGGATCCGGGGTTCCCTGTCCATCATCCCCAATCCCACCGACACCCCCAGCCCGGGATCCGGGGTTCCCTGTCCATCATCCCCAATCCCACCGACACCCCCAGCCCGGGATCCGGGGTTCCCTGTCCATCATCCCCAATCCCATCCCACCGACACCCCCAGCCCGGGATCCGGGGTTCCGTGTCCATCATCCCCAATCCCACCGACACCCCCAGCCCGGGATCCGGGGTTCCCTGTCCATCATCCCCAATCCCACCGACACCCCCAGCCCGGGATCCGGGGTTCCCTGTCCATCATCCCCAATCCCACCGACACCCCCAGCCCGGGATCCGGGGTTCCCGGTCCATCATTCCCAATCCCATCCCACCGACACCCCCAGCCCGGGATCCGGGGTTCCCTGTCCATCATCCCCAATCCCACCGACACCCCCAGCCCGGGATCCGGGGTTCCCTGTCCATCATCCCCAATCCCATCCCACCGACACCCCCAGCCCGGGATCCGGGGTTCCGTGTCCATCATCCCCAATCCCACCGACACCCCCAGCCCGGGATCCGGGGTTCCCTGTCCATCATCCCCAATCCCACCGACACCCCCAGCCCGGGATCCGGGGTTCCCTGTCCATCATCCCCAATCCCACCGACACCCCCAGCCCGGGATCCGGGGTTCCCGGTCCATCATCCCCAATCCCATCCCACCGACACCCCCAGCCCGGGATCCGGGGTTCCCTGTCCATCATCCCCAATCCCACCGACACCCCCAGCCCGGGATCCGGGGTTCCCTGTCCATCATCCCCAATCCCACCGACACCCCCAGCCCGGGATCCGGGGTTCCCGGTCCATCATTCCCAATCCCATCCCACCGACACCCCCAGCCCGGGATCCGGGGTTCCCTGTCCATCATCCCCAATCCCACCGACACCCCCAGCCCGGGATCCGGGGTTCCCTGTCCATCATCCCCAATCCCACCGACACCCCCAGCCCGGGATCCGGGGTTCCCTGTCCATCATCCCCAATCCCACCGACACCCCCAGCCCGGGATCCGGGGTTCCCTGTCCATCATTCCCAATCCCATCCCACCGACACCCCCAGCCCGGGATCCGGGGTTCCCTGTCCATCATCCCCAATCCCACCGACACCCCCAGCCCGGGATCCGGGGTTCCCTGTCCATCATCCCCAATCCCACCGACACCCCCAGCCCGGGATCCGGGGTTCCCTGTCCATCATCCCCAATCCCACCGACACCCCCAGCCCGGGATCCGGGGTTCCCTGTCCATCATTCCCAATCCCATCCCACCGACACCCCCAGCCCGGGATCCGGGGTTCCCTGTCCATCATCCCCAATCCCACCGACACCCCCAGCCCGGGATCCGGGGTTCCCTGTCCATCATCCCCAATCCCACCGACACCCCCAGCCCGGGATTTGGGATTCCCGGCTCCCATCATCCCCCAATCCCATCCCTCTGTCCTCGGGGCCGCGCAGCCCCAGGAGAGCGGGAATTGGGATGCTCTGGGATGGAGGATCAGCCCCAGCCCGGGGTCCTGCAGCATCCAGGTGCCGCTGGAGGTGATCCCAGAGGATCCCGGACACCACGACCCCGCTGGCCCCCGGGATGCTCCAGCCCCCTGTATCCCCTTGGAGCTCATCCAGAGGAAAATGGGATCCAGGGGGGAAACAGGATCCAGGGGGGAAATGGGATCCAGGGGGGAAATGGGATCCAGGGGGAAATGGGATCCAGGGGGAAACGGGATCCAGGGGGGAAATGGGATCCAGGGGGGAAACAGGATCCAGGGGGGAAACGGGATCCAGGGGGGAAATGGGATCCAGGGGGAAACGGGATCCAGGGGAAAATGGGATCCAGGGGGAAACGGGATCCAGGGGAAAATGGGATCCGGGGGGAAACGGGATCCAGGGGGGAAACAGGATCCAGGGGGGAAATGGGATCCAGGGGGGAAATGGGATCCAGGGGGAAACGGGCTTCAAATCTGGCGTGGAGGAGTGAAGGGATCCAAATTCTTGGGAAGGGGGGAGCAGATCAGCCCCATCCCCGGGATGCGGCTCCATCCTCTGTATCCCGGAGACGGGAGCATCCCTGGGCCGGGAATGCTGCCGGGATTGGGATTTGAGGCTCCGGCCCCTCTCCCTCGGCCTCGCCTCCGTAATGTTTTCCACGTGTCCTCCAGCCTTTGTGCGGAGCCGGTTTCACCCGAGCTTTTCCTGGCTCCGGCTCCGTCCCCTCCCTCCTCGTTTCCATCCCGCCCTTGCCAATCCCCGGGGGGTTATAAATATCATTTTCCTGGATTTTGTCCCGGTTTTGGGCCACCTCCGTGTCCCCACAGCGGGAGGGATTCGCTTGGTGCCTCGTGCCCCCCCGGCGCAGAGCCACTCCCAGCCTGAGGAGGGATTTTGGGTGGATTTTGGGGAAAAACAGGCGATGAGGGATGGTGCAGCCGCCCAAAAATCTCTGGGAGTTGCGGCCACCTCCTGCTCATCCCTCAAACGATGCTTTGGGACCAAAAATCAACACTTTGCACCCTAAAAATGGATTTTTGGTGGCTTTGGTCCCCAAATTGAGACTCTGGAAGGTAAAAATGAGGCTTTGGGCTAAAAAATGGGTGTTTGGGTCCGTAGACAAAACTTTGGCCTCTAAATCCGAGGCTTTGGACCTTCAAAACCAAACTCTGGGCCTTAAAAATGAGGCTCTGGGCACTTAAGAGGAGGCTTTAGACCTCAAAAGGGCGTTTGGGACTTAGAGATGAGGATTTGTACCGTGAAAATGAGGTTTTCAACCACACAATCAATACTTTGGGCTCAAAAAATGAAGATTTGGGACCTAAGAGTGAAGTTTTGGGACCTAAAATGAGGCTTTGGGCCACAAAAATGAAGATTTGGGACCTACAAATGAACTCTTGGGATGTAAAAATGAGGCTTTGGGACGTAAAAACGAGGTTTTTAGCTCTAAAAATGGGGGTTTGGCCCTGGAAACGAGGGTTTGGAGACTCCAGATGCGTCTTGGGGTTTAAAAATGAGGGAAAATGGTAAAAATGGAGCTGGGAAATGCTGATTTGGATGATTGAAACGGTCCCGGGGGGCTCGGGGGCACTCACCTGGCAGGCACAGCACGAAGAGCCCCGTCGCTCTCATCCTGATGGAATGATGGAGAGGGAGCGCGGGCCGGGATGCAGCCGGAGGAGTCTGGATGTGGGAACAGAGGGAATTCAGAGGGAATTCAGGGGGAGGGGACTGACGGGGACACTCCCCCCACCGCCACCCCTGAGATGCCCCCGGGAGTTGGCTCCAAAAAAATCCTCTCCCCCCCCGAACCCTCAAAAATCAAGAAACTTCCCCAAAAAAGGCCTCCCGCTGGTTCCCAGGGGATCTGCAAGGACCAAGCCCTGGAATATCCCGCGGGCAGAGCAGGGAGGAGAAACGCCGGGAAGTCGGGATCGCTCCGGGGTGTCGGGATCGCTCCGGGGTGTCGGGATCGCTCTGGGATGTCGGGATCAGTCCCGGGAGGTCGGGATCGCTCTGGGATGTCGGGATCGCTCCGGGATGTCGGGATCAGTCCCGGGGTGTCGGGATCAGTCCCAGGGTGTCGGGATCACTCCGGGGTGTCGGGATCGCTCCGGGGTGACGGGATCAGTCCGGGATGTCGGGATCAGTCCGGGATGTCGGGATCACTATGGGTTGCCGGGATCGCTCCCGG